>NC_044987.1:84333036-84551031 GCF_008728515.1 Papio anubis
CTTGAGCCCTATCTATTCTCAGCATACTATTTTCAAAGGCCCCTGCATTTCCCCCCTTTTAATTTTGTTTTGCCTCAATCCTAAAAAGGTAGCCCATATTTGTTCCTGTGTTTTCTTTTGTTTTTGGTGGCGACGGAGGGAGCATCGAATCACCAAAAGAAGTAGACCCAAACCAAGTGCCCAAAGCAATATACTTCCAGAGATTGTAGAAATCCATGTTTTTATCTGAGTCCATGGGTTAAAGGCAGCAAGGCGCTGCCCCAGCTCCTGCAAGGTTACAGTTCCAGACAGCACATGTAATTGTTGTCGAAATGCTTCGGAAATGTTCTGAGTGAGCTCTTGAATGTCCAAACTAATATTTTTATGGCCAATTAATAATTTTCGGATTACAGTCCAATTTTGAGAGATGTTAAAAGGCACAGGCGTTACACAAAATTGAGTGGAATTCCAATCACATTGTAATGTTACCCGAGTACTGAGTACAGTGAGCTGATCTCCAAGCCATGTCAATGCTTGCTCCATGTTGTCCAATCTTTCAGCAAGTTGAGAATCAATGTTTTGTTGTTGAAGCCATAACCGGTGAGATTGTTCATGCCATTGCTGCACAAATTCAGCATTTTGTATGCTTTGATGAAGAGCGAGCCCTGCTACAGCCGCAGTGGAGGCAATGGCAACAAGACTCATCACCGAGGCAATTATAAGTCCAAGGGCACGGCGGGTTCGCTGAAGAGAAGTCCAAATATAAGTTTCAAGAGGTGATGCCCCCCACGGTCACGTAAGATTAACAGGTAGCCAAATTTCCTTACGAGCCCTGAGGATATAAATATCCCCAGCAAAGTTGTGCCACCAAGAATGATTGAGGCAAGACAAAAATGTACACGTATTTGTACAATTAACAATTCCCGTATTATTATCCCATGTCAAATTCCCTGCTAATAATAGGTAGGGCTTACGGACACAAGCAATAATATATCAAGAGGTATTCCGATATAACTGAATATGAAAGGAATTAGTTGGGTTAGAAAGATTAAGAGACATATTCCCCACAAAAGTGCTAATGGCATCGCCTGCAGCTAACAACTTCCAAAGATGACTCTGTACTTAGGCCTCCTTCACACCATACCAAGGTTTCATTATTGTTAGCAGCAATACTTTTATTTACCCGGTGCCATTTCAAAGGTATGTGACTAAATTTTGTTTGAAAATCACCGTGCACACTTCAATCAGTTATTTGCATCCCATTGTATTCTAATAAAATCCGGGTTTTATTTCCCTGACATAGTTGCCACTCCAGCACCTCAATATTAGGAGAAACCTCTGGAATAGGACAAAAAGGTAAAGAACTAGGAATAGTTTCATTACTATATACAGTATGATTATAATAACAGTATTAGCAGCCACATAACTATGATTATAGCGAACAACCCAGGCTTCATACGATTTTCGGAGACAATGAGAACTATTTCCCATGCATATTGGAAGTTCTTCCACTCCAAATTGGTATGAAATTTCCGTTTCCCGTTCTATATTGTCCTTGTCTATATAGGGGGACGGCATTCAAGTAGTGTCATTGGTGAAAACCTTAATTTTCGCCTCTCCCCAGGTGACTCCCTGATACAAGGGTGGAAAGGGAATATAAGTGCAATATTCATACAAAGCCTCACTAAGGGAAATAAGTCCCCCGCCGAGGCACATCCAACAAAGGAAGAAATGCATGCTGAATCCAGTTTTCTTTTCAACAGGGTTTCAATCATCTTGTAGGAAACCACTCAGGTCCGCTCCCTGTAAGGACAAGAGCATAGCCCCATTCCCTTTTAGAACTTGCCCTTGAACATACTTACCTTCTTCATTAGGATATCAAATCTTTAAATTGTCAGCGGGGACTATCACCGAGGGAGGTGAGGAAAGATGGGTTACGACAGCGGAGTCTTGCAATTGTCTCCATTGATTCAAAAAATAATTAAGGTAAAAAGAACCTTCAAAATCAAAAAAATTAAGGTAGAAAGGTTAACCTTCAAAAAAATCTGTTTTTTTTTTTGGGGGGGGGCTCATTTCCCCCTTTTTGTTTTAATAGTTGAGTTTTTAAAGTTAAATTTGCACGCTCAATGATGGCTTGACCTTGACTGTTGCCCGGGATCCCGGTGATATGTTGAATATTGTATTGCTGTAAGAAAACTTGTAATTTATGAGAGACATAGGCAGGGGCATTATCAGTTTTAAGTATAAAAGGAATGCCCATAATGGTAAAACAAGCTAAGAGGTGTGTAATAACAGAATCAGCTTTCTCAGATGGCAACGGAGTGGCCCATTGAAAATGAGAAAAAGTATCAATGGTATGATGAGCATACTTTAATCGTCCAAAAGAAGGAATATGTATAACATCCATTTGCCAAATTTGATTAACTCGAGTACCTCTCGGGTTAACTCCAGGATGGAAGGATGGAATGCTCAAAGGAGCATAGAAAGGACAAGCTCGAATAAGAGAACGAGCTTATTGACGAATTAAATGAAACCGTCGTTGAAGGCCAGAACTATTAGTGTGATGTAGAGCATGTTCTCATTCTGCAGCCTGCAAGTGGCCAATTAGAAGTGAATCAATCTGAGTATTTCCATGAACTAATGGTCCAGGCAGTTGAGAATGAGAACGAAGATGAGTGATGAATAAAGGAGCTCGACATTGGCTCAAAGTAGAAAATAACAAGGAAAAGAGTTTTTGAAGAGAAGAAGTAGCACAAAGAGGTAAAGTGGCCTGAGAAATATAAGAAGTAACATAAACGGCATATTGAGAATCACTAACAATATTACAACCAGTAGTAGGGAAATCAAGTAAGACCATGAGAATAGCAAACAATTCTCCCTGTTGCACCGAGGGATAAGGATAAACTGTAACTCAAGATTGATGAAGCTTCTTGCCAAGAATCAGAAGTTGCAAGAAGATAAAGGATCTGACTATGAGTGAATTGAGAGATAATTAAGGAAGGATCTCCTCCCCAAAGTTGTCGACAGTGATGCCGTCCTTTGATGATCAGTTCAGCTAAACGATCGATATAAGTAGCCAAGCGTTTAGATGTTTTATTGGACAAAAAGATCCATTCTAGCGGCCGATTGGTCTGATGAATCATTCCTGTAGGAGAATGTAAAGTATGAAATAAACAAAGGGAAAGGGGAACATCGGGAAGGATATAATGTAAATGAGCCTTTTGAAGTTGCTCTTCCACAAGCTGGAGTTCCTGTGAAGCCAAAGGAGTTAAATGACATAAGCTGTCCAAGTGACTGTCTCCTTCTAGAATAGAAAAAAGATATTGTAACTGAATAGAGAAAAAACAATTTTTGAGATCTATGACCATTAATTTTTAACTTTGTGGGATAAGGGCAGGATTAGGAAGACCAGGCTGTAAACTTTCCCTAGGTTTAATGTAAACATTTATAGTTTTAAGACAAGACAAAGACGGGAATTCCATGCAGAAATACGTGGCTTTATATTCCTCTCGGCCATTTGTTTTTTGACTTACTCTTTTAGAATCCTAAGTATTTCTTTAAATAATGGTCACTGTTTCACCTAAATAGGAGTGGTGGCTATGAGTTTAAAGGATTGTAGCCCATTTTGAACATCATATTTTTGGCAGCTGAGTAAATATGAGGAATGTTTTAAAAAGCAGCAAATTGTTGTAAAAGATTTTGTTCCCAAAAATTAATATTGATAGTGTTAGAACCGAACTCTCGATTCCCTCCTGGGCAGGGGTCGCCGCGAAGGATCACCGACACGAGGTTCACAGCAGAGAGTTATTTATTACTAGCGCGCTAGGGTCCCAAGCTCTAAGTTGGCCCTGGGACCCTGACTGCTTGTTACAGGCTGTTTATATAGGCAAACACAAGTTCAAACACAGCTTATGGCGCGAAATTCAAACAAAGCTTAAGGCGCAAAATAATTGGGTCTACCTATGGCCTGAGCAAGGTGTCTTGTTCTAATTGGTTAGAGCAGGACCTTATGAGGTTCTTTCCTGGAGTTGTTGATTCTGGGAACTTCGAGGCAGGGTGGGACCCCTGGAATTGGCAGGGTGGGACCCCATGAGGTTGTTTCCCAGAATTGGCAGGGTGGGACCCTATCAGGGTGGGACCCTATCGAGGCAGGGTGGGACCCTATCTAGGGCCACCTGGTGCTAATTTTTTAAGTTTTATGAGGCCTAGTTTCAATAGGAACAATATAAAAATAAAAAAAAAAACACTTGACCTTGTTGACCTTTAGGACCGACACAGGTTAAAGGTTCTACGTCTTGATAAACCACAGAAGCAGCACCCAAGTCAGTGAGTATAACTGAAACTTGTCTTTTTTCCTATTGTATAGGCCTCTAATTTAAACAAATAATAGACATATTCACCACCATATCAATTAACCCTTTAAAAACTATTTCATTAATGTGCAATGAACATAAGGGCTTTTGATTAGAAACTAAAGTTTCCCAAAAAACAGTTTTTTCTGTGCTACCAAACCCTCCCTATTGAGAATACGTTCCCCTGCCTCTAGGCATATAAATTGTGAGACTTGAACCATAATAAGAATTTTATTTGTAACATCATGTCCTTTTGGCAAAGGGCCACACACTCTAATAGCTAATTTATATACTCCTCTATTAGGAGACAAAGTATAAGGCTGAGTAATAACTAAGTCAGCAGCGGCGCTCTGCTTAGTTGCCACATAAAGCTGAGAAACTGGGGTAAGGTGTGGGATCCTTAAGAAGGACTTGAATTTATTCCTTGATGTTGTAGGCCATTGCTCACTGGGTATTGTATGCAGATTTAGTCAATAACAAATATTTGTAAACAAATAAGGTGATTACAGGTACAGAAATTCAGTTCGTAGCTTACTATTCAATAGAGTATCTGCTTTGTAAAAGATGGTGGACCACAAAATACTCAACGGATTTTGGTTTTCAAAACACAGTGATGCTATCCAAGGCTAAATGGATACTTGAAATTGGGATTGGATCTGGTGCTGAGATACAACTTTTACTTAGTTTTTGGTTTTTCTTTCCTCCGATTATTCCAAGGAGGGTGACTACCATTTTTGTACTTTATAGAGCAGTCTAGAGGAAAGGGTTAAGCATGCAAGCTCTGGGGACAGAAAGTCATATTTTCAAAATATAATAGCTATATGACCTTGGATATATTTATAAAACTGTCTTAACTCTGTTTTCCTGTCTACAAAATGGTAATAATTATAAAATTTGTCAGTCTTAAAGGGATGTTGGAAGAACTAAATGCAAGTGAAGATTTTTTCACAGTAGTAGACACATAGTAAGTATTCAGTATGCTATGGCTATTATTACTGTTATTATTGTTAATATTACGTCTATTTATTTTAGCTCTTTAATGTAACAAGTGCAGAACCATAATCTCACATCCTTCAGAGTCATGCTGATCTTGTATTTTTTGGTCCTTTCACTAGTTTAGTCATTTATTACAAGAAACCTAGTTAGTTTGTGCATTCTTTTCCTTTCTTATATTTCTCATTTGTAAAGACTGATAAACCAACTACACTTTCAGACCTGGTGACATAAATTGTTGGGGCCCCAAGCCTGTGGGCCCCGGCTCCCATTTCCCAGGAGAGGAGACAGTAAATTTCCACTTTTATCAGTTTTGAAACGACATTTATTTGTCCAATGTCGACCTTTACCACAACATTTGTACACCTCTGAAGGCAGCTTTCTGCCTTGAGGGATAAAAGTGTTCAATTTTTATGACATTCTTTTTTGAAATGTCTAGGTTTACCACACTGAAAGCAAACACCTTGTTTGTTATTTCCTTTTAAGGCTTTAGACAAAGCTCCAGCAAATAATTGAGCATTATAAATAGCCCCTCCAACACTAACACAAGTTTTAATATATTTATCTAAGTTGGCCCCATTGGCCTTTAATGATTTTAACAATTTTTGACAGTCAGCATAAGCATTTTTAAAAGACAACGTTTGTAACAAAATTTTTGAAGCAAGGTCAGTACCCACAATTTTCAAGACAGCATCCTGAAGACGGGCTACGAAATCTGAATATTGTTTATCTGTGCCCTGTAAAATCTTCACAGAGGAAAGGGAAGATTTTCCTGTTATCTCTACCTTATTTTAGGCCCTTAAAAACAAAGTCTTGATTTGAGTAAGGGCAACATCTTCTAGACCAGCCTGAGCACTAAGAGTAGCATATTGGCCCGTGCCTGTGAGTTGTTCCTCAGTGGCTCCTGGGGGATCACACATAACATTTTTTCTAGCCTGTACATGCGCCTTGTTCATTTACCAGCTGTGCAATTGTAACCACTGAGAACGATCAAGAAAAGCCTTCCCCAAAGTCTTCCAGTCTATAGAAATTATCAAATTTTCTGATAAAAAAATATCAAGAAGACCAAGGATAGGGGTTCATAGTTAGAAATGGCAGCTTTCATTTCTTTTAAAAATTTAATTTGTAAGGCATTAAATTGGACATTATTGCCACCATTTGAAAACTGAGCATTAGGAGCAAAAGAAGCACAAATAATTGGAAACAAATCCAGCTCCTTAATTTTTTTTTTTTTTTTTATCTTTTCCTTTTCTCCCTCCCCCAATGGCGGGCAAAGCACTGAGAAAACTTTGCCAAACAAAGGTAAAGATAAGGAAGCCCGGGGGTTGGAGGCACTGGAAAATCCTCTTTTAGCAGGGCAGAAGGAAAAGAAACAGGGAAAGCTCACAAAGGTGAATTAGAAGAATGTATCTGTAATATTTGTTGAAGCATTTCCATAATACACTGCATGTCAGAATTTCCCTTAGAAGAAGGAAGAGCTGGCTCTTTCTCTTCTCCCCCTTTTGCTACCCTGGCACAAATGGGCTCCATTTCAGATTTATTTTATTTTATTTTATTTTTCCAAATCCTCAGATACCTTTCCTCCTGTGGCTACATTACCACACTCCAAATCAGTCTCAAGTAACTCTAAATGTCTGAGTGATAGAGAGTTACACAAAGGTCCACAATTTTAGAGGCATAATATCCCCTAACTGGAGAGCTCTAAGCATAAAGCTTTTACTACCTGTATTATTTTTCGATTCAGCTGCACTTTAGTCTGATACTGAAAACCAGTAACAATGTTATTGTCAACATGGGCAAACAATGCTTCAAGTCTTTTCTTTCCTTCTACTCCATAGACAACAACAGTCAACCCAAACAACCATATAAATATTCAGGGCCAGAGATGAATTCATAATGAAAGCAGCTTAGAAGGTTCCCCTTAACAATATCTGAGCCTTACCACCACCGCTCTAGGGGTTCCCTGTGTTCTCCTACTTACGTGCTGACCTTCTGCTTTCAAGCTCTAAGCCACTTGTTGGGGGCCTTTTGAGAGTGGTGGAGAATGAAAAAGAATTACAAAGACAAAGACACACAGAGAACATGGCGACCACACTCAGGCCTCCCTTTCAACTGGCGCACCACTCCTTTTCCGCATCCAGCGAGAAAGAGATGCAGTGAAACTTTCTTTTCCCACATGTAACCTTCACTCAGTACCTTGTTTCTATATTCTTACTTATCTACCCGTAGCTTCTTGCTTCTGCAGTTCATTAAAGTTCAGTTAGATACTGTCATGAGCCCTATCTATTCTCAGCATGCTATTTTTCTTTTTCTTTTTTTTTTTTTTTTTGCTGGGGCCCCAGGTCTGGCTCATGCCCAGGCTGGAGTCGGTGGCGGATCTCAGCTCACTGCAAGCTCTCCCGGGTTCCGCATTCTCCTGCCTCAGCTCTCCCGGTAGCTGGGACCACCAGGCGCCCGCCGCCGCCCGGCTAGTTTTGCATTTTGAGGCGGGTTTCCACCTTGTTAGCAGGATGGTCTCAGATCTCTCCTGACCTCGTGATCATCCGTCCTCGGCCTCCAAAGTGTTGGGATGCAGGCTTGAGCCCTATCTATTCTCAGCATACTATTTTCAAAGGCCCCTGCAATGTATGAAACAAATTTTGTCTCTTTTTTCACTGTGACAAGACATGACCCTTATTAGTGGAGTCAGATTTATGATAACAGTAAAACAAAATGTTTATTCTATCAATGCCCCAGTCAACTCAAAATGACTATTAGCAGGGATAACTTACCTGCATTTAGAACAAAGAAGCAAATGATGAGCATATTCTTCTTTCTGCCACTCCATGAGAATTTTCTAATGATCCTGGGATTTAAAAACAACAACAATAACAACAACAAAAACCCAAGTATTAAAGAAATCATCTTTCTTTGAAATTTATAGCAGCTAAACTGTATTGTTTGGCTTGAACTGCAATATGAAATTTTCATTAGCAGTAATTTAAGAAGAAATTTCTCACTACAGTCAATATTTGGCAAGCTTCAATTAATTCATAAACAAGAAGTTAGGTCTAAATTTATTCTTATAAGAAAGCATTTATGTCCTTCAGTCATTATGTATATTTTATTTACTGACTAGCAAACATTGAAAGAACAGTTTTTAAAGTTAATAGTGTTTGTCTTAAATGACAGCTCTGCTGTGTCTTATGTACCTGTAGAACTTATAGTTGAATTTGGAAATACGTAGAACTCTTTTATATCCTGTGCCTAAAGAATGTTAACACACACTTTGATGAAACTCCATAAGTAGAATTTGGTTCTGTCACAAAGAGGAAAAAGTGGGAGATCTGCTCTTAATTACTGTAGTCCCTCAACTGTGTTTCTAGAATCTAGTGGCTTTATTGATGCTGGCAATTCCCAGTAGAACTGCAAAGAGAGAGTAGCAGGTGTTCAAGCCTTAGCTGAGTAGAGCAGGGTGAGAATATCCTTAGGAGTAATTACAGGTGAATTAACTGATCTTTCCTAATGATTTTATAGCAAATTTATTTTGTGCAGTTGGAACTCTAAGGGAAAAGCTATTATATAAACCATAAATTATTTTCTTTCCTGGTGGTATTGGACTGGCTGTTGAAATTTACATATATCTGGGATTAGAAACTCAAAGCCAAATTTTATGTGTATGTACATTTTGACAGATTAAATAAAGAAAACTACAAGTCTGTCATTTCTAAAATGGAGCTGATTAAGAAATTTGCCTTATGGTACTGCATTGGGGATTTAATGAATTCATTTATATAAAGCATACTGTAGAATACCTGACACAAGGTAAACACTCCATAAATGCTAGTTGAAACAGACATACATTTGACACCTAGTCATTTTTTCTCCCTATAAAATACTGCCTAAAACTAAACTCACCCTATATTGGAGTGAACTTTTCATAATTCATGTGAATTACATAACACATCTTATGGTCCTATACAGCTGGTGTCAATGCGTCTTTTGAGTTTAATCTCTCATCGTTCTTCAGTCCCTTATGCATGATTTCATTGAATATCTTGTAGAACTACAAGAACTAGAACTACTAGAACTAGTACAAACTTTTCCCTCTCTTGCAATTTCCTATGATTTGCCCAGCTCCTTTACACAACTAAAGACGGCTCAGTGTCACTTCTTGAATAAGTGCCTCTCCAGAGACGTTTAGTGTTACTGTCAGGCTCCTTCATAGATTGTGAACTCCTTGAAGAAACGGGTTGTTTTTGCCCCATTCCCAGAACATAGAAGGTGTTTATAAATGTTGACAGGAATATTAGTATTTTTCTCACAAAATTGATTTTAGGGTGATTATTATTCCATATCTTTAGCCACATTTTTAACCTATCATAATTAGAGCTCTCTGATAAAGGGGGAGGGGGAATTATTAATAACAGAAGAAGCAGATTCTGTTTCGAAGAGAAGTGCCTGTTTTAGAGGAAGAACAAATCAGACAGAGAGAAGTATCGTCATGTGAAATGACTTTTATGATAAACTCTTCTGTTTAAGAGAAATTAGAGGACTCATTAACTAGAAACTTGCCTGCAGTCTACTAAAATATTAATGCCTTATAAATTGTGATGTCAAAGCCCTCAACCTTCTTGGGAAGTTGTCCTAATCATCAAAAAAGATGACTCTTCTTTATTTTTACAAAATGAAGTGAATTTTATTGTAATAATAAGAGCTAAAATTTATTGAGTGTTTACATTGTGCCAGCTTCTGATATACATGTTTTACTTGTTTAATACAACCACCCCTTAAAGTTGGTCATATTTTCCACATTTTATGAAAGAGAAAACAGGGGCTCAGGATGTTAAAAAATGAGTTGAAAGTCATAGAGATTATAGGAAATCATACCTAAGTCTAGTTGTCCTGATCCAAGAAGCCAGCCACTGTGCTGGATTATATGCCTACTATTTGGAAAGTGATATTGTATGGGTGAGATGAGACTAATTAACACACAGAGAATATCTAATCAGTTTACTCAGTGTATTGAAATGTGTTGCAATTTTATCTTACCTGACATCAGGAAAAGTCATGATCTCATGTTTCTCATGCTCCTAAATGGTAGTACAATAGTCATGAAGCTGTAAGTAGTCTAAGAGATTATCTAAACATGTTCCATTTTTTCACACACATGGAGGCTGAGTGTCTATGGGAGATAAGGAACTAACACTAGATATTTGAGCTGGTTTGATTCTAAGCGAAGAAACTTCATAAAGCATGCTTAAAATTTCCTATAAAACAGAACCAAGTTCATATTCTATTCCCTGTCTGAGATAACTTCATTAAACAAATATTTGAGCAGCTGTAAAACTTTTGTTACATCTGCAACCAATTTAAAATTTAAGTTGGCAAGGTCTGCACTCAACTGGGACATCTGCCACCCGTAGGATAATGCGATGGCTGTCTGGTGATGGCTTTAGTTAATATTTATAGAATTAAATTATTATTCATGTGTGCTCAATTCTATATCTTTCTGTAAAAATATGACTATTAAAGTAGAAAATAATCTGTATGTATATTAAAAACATAATTGTTAAAACAAAGGATTTGAAAAATAATTTTTAGTAAAAATATTTGGTTTCAACTAATTATCTTTCTCATGACTTGCATATTATGTTTTTCTATAATTTTAAAGATACTATCTTTTAGTCTTTGACCAAAGGTATTTCAGTTGTCAAAAGCTCTGAACGTATTCTAGATGACTGATTCAGCTTGGTCTTTTTCTCTATTATTAACTCGAAACAATTCTATAGGTAATTTAAGCTCCTTTCATGTTGGAAGTCTACTTTTTATTTTGATGTAGCTAAGAAAATATAGAAATGCCATGTATCTGTTTCTCATTTTCCCCTTAGTTTGTCTACTGCGAATCCTTTCTAGATGGGATAAAAAAATATTTCCATTGTTTTACCTTTTTACCTTTTATTTTGTGAGAACATTCTTTAAATTATAAGGATATATCAATTTTAAAATGCATTAGTCTGACTTACTAAATTTCTTAAGGGGAAGAAACCATAAATACTAAAAGAAATATACGTAAGTCTGGAGAACACATCCTGATTCCTGAAACATTAAAAAGTAAAAAATTGTGCATCTAAGAATTGTTGAAATAAACACACATGTTTTAGATTTAGTCTAGAATGCCATCTATTTTTCTAAGATTTCTTTAGTGAGGGATGCTTTAACCTGAAAGTTTGTGTTCTCTTAAAATTCACATGTAGAAACCTAACCACCAGTGTGATGGTATTAGGAGGCAGGGAACTTTGAGAGGTGATTAGGTCACTAATGGAAAATGAAGGAGTGCTGAATGTGGGTGTTTAGTGTCTCTTTAACAGAAAACTTCTTTTACCTGGTGGATGTCCTAATGCGTATTTCCCTGACCTGTGACCAGGGGTTTTTCTCCCATGGGAGCTGGTTATACTAGCAGGTGCCCTGTTGGCTCTTCTCTGAACTGTTAATGCCTTCCTGACCTCCTTTACTGTGCTGCTGGGAACCCTATGGACCTTGTGTTTTCCTGGCATCCTGGGGAAAACTCAGCCTGGGAAGCCGCTAGTTTATTTTATTTTATTTTTCTTATTTTTTCAGAAGGAAGGCACAAATATAATACACCATCAAAGCATAAATAATTCAAAAGATTTTCTACTTACATATCCTTGACAGGGATGTGCAATGAGTCTGGAGGACAATCTTCTGTTTCTAGGTCAAGACAGGAATGAAAGGTCAGAGAGAGAGCAAGCACATGGCAACTGGCACTAATGTATATACAAGCACGTGGCAACAGGTACTAATGTGTATGTAAGGCAATAAGGTGTGGGTCATTTTAAGTTTGTTGGCAATGAATGATCTCTTTAAAGGAGGTAGTAGAAAAGCAGGCAGCCCAGTCTGCTAGGCAAAATGGTGCCTATAAGTTGTTATCTCTGGCCACTGATTTGAATCATTTGGGTGGCGTATAGAACTGGAAATTGTGCCAAAGGTAATGGAGCCCTAATTCTGATATGAGAAAGTTAAACTTCTATTCAAAATGAATGCAGAGGCAACATAAAATTATAAGAATTTACTACCTTCTAAATCCTATTGCTCTCTTTAGTACAGGATATAATATTTCCCATTGTAAAATGACATATTTAAAAGGGCAAATTCATTTTCTAGTCATTTAAAAAACACATTTAAACTGAAACAAATGTGGACCTCAAGCAGTCATATAAAGTGGTGCACAGTCAGTTTTAGGAAGTTCTGAAATAGTAGATGCTTTCCACAGTGAGACACAGCGATCTTTGGTTTTATTTTGGGTACTGCTGCAGGTGTTTTTTCTCTTGGTTTAAATTTAATTGCACTTTGGACAAATTAATGCATGTTTTCAGCTGCCTGGCCACAATGGTATATTTTATTTAAGTCTACAAAATGTAATTAAGCACATTTACATACTTTATTGTATTTGGCAATTTTAAATGGTCCCAGATCATTACTTTCACCTTGAAAAATCATTGAGGCCTTATCATTCCACTTTATAATTAAGCACAGTGATTTACAGCCTTCATTCAGTTGTCATAAGAACTGTATTCCCATCTTACGACTGCAGATGCCTCCCCCTACTTGGTTCTTGCCTATTTTCTGAGCCTTATTCATAGGCTTTTCCTTTATTCTGTACAAAGTTCTTCCAATAAATTTATTTACTCATGATTTTGTCATTATTGGGTATGATTATATTCCAGTTAATACATAGTAAGATTATGAAAGTATGCTGGATTTATTATCTTTTAGGTTTTACAGTAAAAGGTTTTTGTTTTTGGATTTGAGCTAATGTGTAAGCTGTGCTGCAGATATGATATTTTAAGTTTCCAGTCAAAAATCAAAATGAGATTAAGAGGATATAACTATATTAAATATTTTGTCATTCTCTGACTTAAATTTGGGTTTTATCGCACATGCAGTGGGAAATATTACACGACATTTTTAGGCAGATCTGACACATACGCATGCTGAATTCCCTAGAAGTTGTAGGAATATTTGTTTTTAAACTACTCAACACCTGAACACCATTTGACATTGTTAGGCTTTGCCCCCCCCCCCCCCCCCCCCACAAATCTCATCTTGAATTGTAATCCCCATAATCCCCATGTGTCAAGGGAGAGACCAGGTGGAGGTAATTGAATCAATTGAATCATGGGGGATGGTTTCCCCCATGTTGTTCTCGTTATGGTAAGTTCTCACGAGATCTGATGGTTTTGTAAGGGGCTCTTCCCACTTCACTCAGCACTGCTCCTTCCTGGCACCTTGTTAAGAAGGTGCCTTGCTTCCCCGTCATCTTACATCTGATTGTAAGTTTCCTGAGGCCTCCCCAGCCATGCTGAACTGTAAGTCAGTTAAAACTCTTTCCTTTAAAAATTACCCAGTCTCAGACAGTTCTTTATAGCATCATGAAAACAGATTAATACACCATCCATTTGAGAGGTACTCCCTAAATAGGTGGCATGCAGGGTCTACCTTCCACTTACAGAAGCTAAAAGGGGATGGATATTTTCTCACTCACACCCTGGTAAAATATGGCATTAGCCTAAAATATAAGTTTAGTTACTTGAATGTTCTTCTTTGCTGTTCTTAACCATAAGAAAGTGACAAAACTATGTGATTATGTATAACATGTGGGTGGGGGGCAAAAATATTTAAGCATGATATCAATCACATACTGGAGGCATATAACTAAAGAAACTAGGCTATACTAGCACTAAGACAAAGCTTTATCAGGGTAAGGAGGTGAGGCAAACATCATTACCAGATTCCAAATTTTTCTCTCCATATTCAGGTCTTCTTTTTCTAAAATCTGTTCTCAGATAAACTATGTGATCTGTTTCAATGCCTAAGTAATGTCAAATGATAATTGTTTCAGAAATAAGAATGATCACATATTGTAAGTGAAAAGGTTAAATTGGTAAATTGTCTGAGGATCAGAATTCCCTTTGCAGTGTCTGGTGCCATCATGTTTATGAAGAACATACCATCTGAGAACAATCTCAGTATGGTCTTTGGGGAGAGTCTCCCCTGTGCCCCACAGTTGGCTCAGCTGAGGCCGCTTGTAATTAATTATCCCCAGATTCTGGATACATTTCAAAATACTGAAATGTTCTAATTTTTAAACTCTGGCAATGACATTTAGCTTTATGGAAACATTTCTTTACACTGTTGCCCAGAATTACCAACTGCCAGAATAAATTATGGACACACATTATAATCACTGCCCATTTATGGATGGCCACAAAGATATCTATGTTGTGGAGTGACAGTCTTTCCTATGCTCATCCAGGTGCATTGTAGAAGTATATCATAAATGTTTTAAGTAAAATGATGTTCATTTCTCTGCTTTAACACCTTAGCATTGGACAGAATAAACAAAAGGAAATTCAAGTGAAATTTTCTTTGCTATAATGAAGAAATAGTTGTTCTCCCCCACCCCCATGGAAATCAATATATTCGGATAGAGATTAGATTACATGATACACAAATTTCCCTCTAAGAAGTGTATAATACAATTGTGAATTAATACATGAGCAAATATATTATAAAAATTGTAACCAAGCATATACTCAGGGAGAAAAGATATGGAGTCTCAAATTCTGTTAATACAGAGGTGAGAACAAACTAATTATATGTAGTTATCAAAATAATTATTCTACTGTTTATCAAACTTAATTACAAGACAAAAAGAAGCACGTGACAGTAATGACATGATTAATGCAAATTCTAGCAGAACCTTTAAAAAATCTAGAATATAGATGTTTTCAGATATTCTGGCAGTATTCAGCTATGCAGATACAATCTCTTAAACAAGTGATATCACCGTTTAAAACTAGTTATTTGCTTGGGGTAACTGACTAGCAGTCATTGACTCTAATCAATCTTGTAGGTTTGATTTATGAATAAGAATTTTGCAGCTGTGAAAGCTGAAGTTAAGGAGGTGGGGAAGCATTAAAGAGGATCATCCAAAGCTGTCATACATGAATTCCTAATGTATTAGGAACTCTACTTACTGGCATCATAAAATGAATTGGTTCTTTGAGATAGTCACATAATCTGGATTTATTCATCTTTATCCTGAAATACATTATTTCATAGATGGTAAGATTCACATGTTTAATAATACATAATGAAAAATTGTGCAAATAGGAAAATATAGGTACATATTTATATGAATATGCTAACAGAAATTTCTAAAATCACATATAGAAAAATATAAAGCATTTTGGGGCCATTTACAGGAGTAGTGAAAATTCTTACAACTCTCAGTTATACCTAATGATGTCTCGATTAGTACCTATTATAAAAATAAAATTTATAATAGAATGTTTATACCATCCAGAAAAAGTTAAAATATATTAAGAATAGCCTATTTCTCTTTAATAAAGCATATATATAAAACTCTATTTGCTAATATTTCTATTCTCTAAAACATTCTGTTTATAGATAAGTCCTCTGCTATTTCTAGTCAAATGCTAATCTTTTGAATGAAGCTGAATTAGGTAGACAACTACTGGATGTATCCTGAGAAACAAGTAATGTGTATATTTCATTTATTTTATAAGTAAGAGCTACAGACTGAGGTCACAATCTTTTCAAGGGTTATTAAATTCATTATTTTAACTAACACTTTTGAACATCTACCTTATGTTGTTAATTGAGGACATTTCTGAGTATATAACAACATAAGAATGATCATTTTTAAACTTGAAAGAGATGACAGGTTGATGAGTAAAGGAGAAATATGAAATATCACAGAATTCCTTGACACTAAATGATGTTTTGCAAATACTGAACAGAATGATGTTTGTAAACTTTCTACTGGTTTTCAGGAGTCCCAAGACTATAGGAAAATGTACATCGCCTAACTTTGTCACATATGAATAATTGTTTTTCCTTTTTGTTTCCAAGAAGCACAATGTAGACCAAGAGGTAGAAAAAATATTTTTAAAGATACATATTTAAGATGTTCAGCTTTTGTCAAATGAAGCAATAGGTCACAATAATGTCACAGAGACAATGAATTTCCAGCTTAATCCTCAGCAATAACATAATACTCATTATCAGGCATATATTCATTTATTCATTCATGAATGTTATTCATTCACATTCATTAAATAATAACTACAAGTTGAATGATGTTTTCAGCACTGGACGCACAGAAAAGTCAGATTCATTTTTTTATTTAGATGAAGAAGAAGAAACAGAATATAAATAGCAAAAAAAAAAAATCAAAACAGAAAAAAACAAAAGTAGCAAAACTCAGTACTCAGAAATTCTGCAGAGTATTTATATACACATGCACACATACACACACACATTCACACCTTATAATACCACTTTTATTATGCTATTTTGCATAGAAAACTCTTTAGGAATATTACATTTTATTAAAATAACAATGGAGATCCTTGGAGAAGATTACACATAATACATCACCTAATAGCATGAAGGTTTTATCTGCTTATCTTGTCTCCAAGTTTTAAATATACACATTTAAGCTTTACACATTTAGACTCACAATATGGGTAACATTTTATTTTCCATATTTTCAGTTAATATTACAATACTTCTTTAAAGGCCTGGCATGTATTTTTTTCACTGCCATCCAATTTCATGCTGACATACAAACACATGAACAAACACACGCACACACACGGATTATTACTTTTTAAAATTTTGGCCATAGTTTTAGACATTTCCCTGCAAATTGTTTTCCTCTAAGAACAATCTCCTGCACATCCGTCCAGGAGACTAATTATAAATCTGCTTTACAATTAGTAGAGATTTTTGATAGCTATATAATTTTCATTGTACATTCTGTGTTTCAATTGTTTATTTTCGTATCTGTAGCCCACTCTAACTCAGAAGGTGAGCTCTTCAAAAGCAGATAACTCCTGTTTTATGTTTGTATTCTCAAGATTTAACACTGAGTCTAGCACAGAGAAGTCAATGAATATCTGTGAGTGAATAGAATATACACAAATAAATGAACCTTTTTAATGAATCTTTTAAAAAATCATTCCTTTTTGTGTGTGTGTATGTGTGACAAAGTTTCATTCTTGTGCCCAGGCTGGAGTGCAATGACATGGTATTGACTCACTACAACCTCTGCCTCCTAGGTTCAAGCAATTCTCCTGCCTCAGCCTCCTGAGTAGCTGGGATTACAGGTGCCTGCCACCATGCCTGGCTAATTTTTGTATTTTTAGTAGAGATGGGGTTTCACCATGGTAGTCAGCCTTGTATGGAATTCCTCACCTCAGGTGATTGACCCACTTTGGCCTCCCAAAGTGCTGGGATTACAGGCATAAGCCACTTCGCCCAGCCAAGTAATTTCAACTTTTATTATAGATTAAAGGGTATATGTGCAGATTTGTTATATGGGTATATTGTGTGATGCTGAAGTTGAGCATAGTACCCAGTATTTTTTTTTCAGCCCATGCCTCACTCTCTGCCTACCCTATCTAATAGTCCCTGGTCTCTATTGTCCTTATCTTTATGTCTATGCGTATTCAATGTTTAACTCCCCCTCATACATGAGAACATGTGACATTTGGTTTCCTGTTCCATTTAGCCACTGTGGAAAGCAGTTTGGAGCTTTCTGAAGAATGAATCTTTTCATTAAAAAAAATTATACTCTCTAGACTTTACATATGATAGAGGTTAACTGGGGGCAATTGAGAATGGGATGTCTATTAGAGTAAGTAGGAAGATTACAAAAAACTTTCAGAAGCAAACAGTCACTACAAACAGAATAGTTATTGGACACATAGAACATGAGGAGGAGAAAACACAAACCAGGATAATGGCTGGGTGAAGTCAAGTTCTTGGGACTTAGGAAAAAATAACCAATCTATCTTGGTTACAGCAAAGCGTTTATATAGATAAGACAGAAGACTGGTGAGAGATTCTCAAATTTTTAATCCGTTGAAAGTCAGTCTGTTTGTAATGTATAAAACTCCATGAGAGATTTTCAGTGGGGTGGCGTAAGATTCTCACCAGATTTTAGGAAGTTGAGGAAGATTATCCTGAAATAAATGTGTTAAGTAGGTTGAGTTACAGTGAACCTTAGAGTAGGCTAGAAAATTAGCTCTTCAAAGAACCCAGCAAGTGGGAGTCAAGCTAGAGGAAGAACAAGAGGATAAAAACTTTACGAATGATAATATATATTAAAAAAAAAAAAATGCAAGAAAAACAAACAGATTTTATTTTTTTTAAATGTATCCTTTTTTTTAACTTTTATTTTAGAATCAGGGGGTGCAGGTGTAGGTTTGTTTCCTGTATAGACTGCATGATTCTGAGGTTTGGAGCATGAATGATCCTATCACCCAGGTACTGAGCATAGTACCTAAGAGTTTTTAAACCCTTGCCTGCCTCCCTCGCTCCTCACTCTTGTAGTCCTCATTTTCCATTGTTGCCATCTTCTATCCATGAGTACCCAATATTTGGCTCCCATTTATAAGTGAGAACATGTGGTATTTGATTTTCTGTTCATGTGTTAATTTGTTTAGGATAACAATCTCCAGTTGCATCTATGTTGCTGCAAAGGACTAGCTTTCCTCCTTTTTATGGCTGGATAGTATTCCATGGTATATATGTACCACATTTTTTTGTTTATTCAATCCACCGTTGTTGGGCACCGAAGATGATGCCATGTCTTTGCTAATGTGCTGCAATGAACATGTGAGTGCATGTGCCTTTTGGTAGAAAGATTTGTTTTCTTTTGGATCTTTGGCCAGTAATGGGATTGCTGAGTCAAATAGTAGTCCTCTTTTAAGTTCTTTGAGAAATCTTCAAACTGCTTTCCACAGTGGCTTCACCAATTTACATTCCCACCAATATTGTATAGGTGTTCCCTTTTCTCCACACCCTCATCAGCATCTGTTGTTTTTGACTATTTAACTATAGCCACTCTGACTGGTGTGAAATGAGATCTCATTGTGATTTTGATTTGCATTTCTCTGAAGATTAGTGATGTTGAACATTTTCTCCATATGATTGTTGGTTGCTTGTATGACTTCTTTAGAAAATTATTTGCTTATGTTTTTGTCCATTTTTTAATGGGGTTATTTATTTTTTCTTGTTTAATTGTTTTTCTTATAGATTCTCAAACAGATTTTACATCTTTGTCCCCTTCCTTTTGCCTTGCCTTTAACATGGATTCCTCCCCTTTTTGAAAGAGAGTGACATAGTGAAATTTGCAGTTCAAAAAAAGAAAAATACATTGGCAATTGAAATTTGTGTAACACTCTATGATATGCATTTATATATAAATATGTTCAGTTTTAACAGATGCCTATTAACATATAGTTGAATGGATCTAGAAGATTCTGCTATTGAGAAAAAAAAAAAAAAACTGGAATGTATTTTCAAAATTGTACAACTCCTATTCATACTATTTTATACTTGACACATCTATGAGAAAATATCCATGAAGAGAAATGTAAGAGCTTACATAAATTGAAAGAGTCAAGCATATCTAAGACATCCAGTTTACTTATGAGTGACAATTATAAAAAAAAAATTCAAGTAAGTATGTCAGATCCTTGTATCTGCTTTCAGGTACTCTGGCCAAATAGCAGTAACATCATCTTTAAAAACTGAATTTAAGGCTGGATGTGGTGTCTCATGCCTACAATTCCAGCACTTCGGGAGGCCGAGGTGGGCGGATCACGAGGTCAGGAGATCAAGACCATCCTGACTAACACGGTGAAACCCCGTCTCTACTAAAAATACAAAAAATTAGCCAGGCATGGTGGCGGGAGCCTGTAGTCCCAGCTACTCGGGCAGGAGAATGGCGTGAACCCGGGAGGTGGAGCTTGCAGTGAACCGAGATCTTGCCACTGCACTCCAGCCTGGGCGACAGAGCTAGACTCCATCTCAAAAAAAAAATAGGAAAAAGAATTGAAAACCAGGATGGGTCAGAGGGATGCACATATACCCATGAAACGTGACAATTTCTTGTGTAAAAAGTAAGCTTTTTAAAACACATTTCCAGTCTCCTATGAAAACTACAAATTTTTATTTGCCGGCGTTTTTGGGGTGAAACCCAAAAACCCTTGTGAGGCACTTGGAAATGGACTGGAATTCTGAAAAGAGTAGGTGGAAAATGAAGGCAAAACAGTACAGTTTTCTATTAGATGGGACCAACGTTAAACTCTGAGTCAGGAGACATTTATCACATCATTTCCTGAGACAGAATAAAAACAAACCAAAGATTGTCTTTTCTACCTGTTCAAGAGATTGGTAGTTTTATTAACTTATTTTTCTCTGAAAATAACATACACATATTGGCAATTTTCTTTCACTTTCTCTAAACTAGATACAGTGATGTGGTAAGAAATTTATCAAATTTTCATACTTTGAAAGACTGAAAAGTTTAGAAATGTCTAAACTTACTCACTTGCATTTATAGATCCCTCATCAGGGATACCTTTTTTTTTTTTGATTCATTTACTCCAAATTATGTATCCATTATAATTTTATAATTGTTCACTCATCTTCAGATTTATTATATATCTTATAGCATGTGATTTAGTAATTATGTATGATTGAGTGTGATCTTTTGTTTCAAATGTAGGCTATTTGAATTGATATTATGCCACTTCCTACATTTGAAGTGGTACAATATCAATTCTAAATAGACTTCTAAATATACTAAATAGATGCTAGAAAAACAAGAAGGTGAAAGAAAAACAAATTGTGAGATTGTAAACAAAACCTGGCTCTATATATTGATTATATTAAATTTCATGTAAATACTTTGAGAGAAAGCTATTGCCAGACTGTATAAAAATATACAATCAAATTATACTTGACAATTATTAAAATGCACTTTAAATACAAAGACACAAGAAAGATGAAAGTAAAATATGAAAATATATGCTATGCAAACTCCAAGAGAAAAGACTTTAGCAAGTCTAATATCAGATAAATTAGCCATGACAAAACAAACTGCCAGAGAAAAAGAGAGGCATATTATAATGTTAAAAGGGGCAATCCTTTATTCTAAAAGACGTAACAATTCTTAAATTTGTAAGCACCTAAAAAAGCTTCAGATTTCATGAAGCAATAATTGACAGACTTAAACAAAGGAATAGACAAATCCACAATGACTTTTGGATATTTTAATATTCCTTTCAAGCTAATAGATAGAACAAAGAGAAAATTCCGTGAAGATGTAGAAATTGGAAATCTAATGACTTTCAAGTTCTTTATATGTCAATGCTGAAAATGAAAGTCTCTTTTGTAATATATACTTAATGTTATTTCTTTTTTTTTTTTTTTTTTGAGACGTAGTCTCACTCTGTCACCCAGGCTGGAGTGCAGTGGCCGGATCTCGGCTCACTGCAAGCTCTGCCTCCCGGGTTTATGCCATTCTCCTGCCTCAGCCCCCCCGAGTAGCTGGGACTACAGGCGCCCGCCACCTCGCCCAGCTAGTTTTTTTGTATTTTTTAGTAGAGACGGGGTTTCACCATGTTAGCCAGGATGGTCTCGATCTCCTGACCTCGTGATCCGCCCGCCTGGGCCTCCCAAAGTGCTGGGATTACAGGCTTAAGCCACCGCGCCCGGCCACTTAATGTTATTTCTAAATGAACTTCACCATCTTTGCCAATGATAGCTATTTCTATTGACTGATTTCCTCCTCCTCTGCCTTAAGGCTCTCATTTTCCTGATTCTTATGTTTAATGATTTTGACTGAATGCTGAATTATAAATATTACATTATTCAGCACCTGGATTTTGTTATCTTCTAAGAGTATTACAGTTTATTCTAGTAGATAATAATTGTTTAGGTTAGTTATTTTGAGTTTTGTTTTTAAGCTTTATAAGTTTGGTCTAAATGAGCCTTTACAGGACTGTTCTGACCCTGCTTGTAAGACAGATCTTTCTAAGGTTTTTACTAAATATCTTAGTGGTTAAGTCTTTCCATTCTGACTTGTTGGAAATTGAATGTCTAGGTGAGCTCTAGTAATTTTTCACCTTGCAGTTCTTTTCTGGTGATTCTTTAGCTGGCCTTGCAGCATGTTTGCTTATGCATATGCAGATTTCCATTCATTTGAAGACATAAGGGAACACCCCTGAAAATCCTCTGTACTCTTTTTCTACATTGAATTCTTAAATTAAGTTTAGCCCAAAGTTGCCTTCTTACACATTTTAAGTTTGGCCTAAAGGTTTCTCTCTACATAGTGAAGTATAACCTAACTTATATGTTAAGCAGAACGTAACCTACACTTGTGCCAGCCACTGAGTTTTTGCCAATCAAGAGAAGCCGACTGTTAAAACCATGTTCAAACACAGCAAACACCAAGCTGTAACCAATGCATGGCTGTTTTTGTATCTCACTTTCATTTTCTGTATGTCATTTTGCTTTTTCTGTGCATAAATCTTTGATCACATAGCTTCATTGGAATGTCTCTGAACTTATTCTGGTTAAGGGGTTGCCTGATTTGCAAATCATTCTTTGCTCAAACCGTTAAATTTAATTTGTCTAAGGTTTTCCTTTTAACAGCTTCAAAGCCTCTGCTGTTTTGTAACATAAATTCTACCTGATCATCTTCCCCTAATCTTAAACTCTTCTCAACTAACCAAAACTTCTGCATTTTGCTCGGGTTTTTCTTCTGTATGGTACTTCATAAATTGCCTCCAGAGAAAAACAAACAAACAACAACAACAACAAAAAAACAGACAAACAAAGAAGAGCAACTGCAGGGATTTCTTGCCTACTTCTCCTCTCTTTAGTATGATAGTCTGGCAGTAGTGGTTGTCTACTGTCTTAAACATTTGTTTTATTATATTCTGTCTAGTTATCTTGTTCTTTATGGCAAAGAGGGCTTGTCTGAGGCCAGATGCTTCATATTGGCTAAAGGAGTTATTAATTGATTTTTGACAAAGGCTTTTATATATTTCAATGTACAAAGGAGCACTTCTTCAACAATTGGTGCACAAACAACTGGATGTTTGCAATACAAACTAAAAGTGAAACTTGACCCTTACCTCACTTCATTAAAAAAAAAAAAAAAGGTAACTTGAAGAGGATTACACAAAAGAGTATACCCCAAAACTATAAAACTTTAAGAAAACTATTTGAGAAAAAATTCTTCATGACTTTGAAGTAAACAAACATTTCTTAGGGCACAGAAAGCACTATTCCTAAAGACTTCTTGACCAAGCTTTAGAAAGACTCCTCTGAGTTTGCTTATAAAATGGGCCTTGTCCTCAGGTCTTGTCTTAGACTCTTCTAGTCCAATTGTAGCAGGGATCCTGCTAAGTCAGTTTTGGGAGACTCCCCTCGTCCTTGATATCTAAATCTGATCAAATGACTTTCAGCAAGGATTCTATTAGGCAGCTTTAGCAAGAATCCCTCTACCCATGATAGCTCCTATTAGTAATTGTCTATCCATTGACCTCCATAATTCTGCTCGTCGGCTAGAAATCCCCAGCTGTCTTTGCTGTATTTTTGCTATTTTTAGAGTTGAGCCCCATCTCTCTCCCTTATTTCAATAGCCTTGACATTTTTTCAAAAGTCCTGAATCAAATCTTTCTTATCATTTTACTAGTGAACATGAAAAATAGAACTTCAGTAGAATATAGTAATGTAATATTTTGGTCTCCCTTAATAAAATCAAGCATAGATTAATACTTGCAGCTTTATTTCTCAAATTCTAGTAATGAGATGAGTTATTTCATCCAAAGTGTTTTATTGTCAATCAAATTTAGGAAAACCATTTATATTAAAAACAATTTTATTATTATTAAAACATCTAATAATAGTAATTAAGTTCAGGAGTACACGTTCACGGGTACATGTGCAGGTTTTTAATAAAAGTAAACTGGTAAACTCATGTCATAGAGGTTTGTTGTACAGATTATTTTGGCACCCAGGTACTAACACTTGTACCTAATAGTTATTTTTTTTTTTTTATCCTCTCCCTCCTCCTACCCTCAACCCTCAGGTAGACACCAGTGTCTCTTGTTCCCCTCTTTGTGTCCATGAAGCACAATATTCTAATAAAAGACTGTGAGAAGTCCAGAGAAAATAAATCTTTTTAACATCATTCAACTCATATTATCATAGCATTAATCTTTTTGGGGGGAGTGGAGAGTAAATATTATTGAAGAAAGTTAAATGGTTCTATGGAATGTCTTTATCAAAACTCTAGCTTCACTAATGGTGTGGAATGTTTAGCACTGCTTGCTTCTCTGTAAACTTGACGACACATCCTGATCGTTGAAAAGCCTACTCCAAGTAATTAAGGAATAATCTATTCTGAGAAATCAGTGTAACAAGCAGAGATAACAGGTCAATGAAATAAATAGTATGCTAAAAATTAGTCTTGTGTTGTATATATTAGTTAACAGGTATGTTCCCTCCTCAGAAAAAAATATAAAATAATACCATTTTTGAAGGTTAAAAGTTAGTATTTGCTATAATTTATATCATTCAGATCAACATTCAAAATTTCCCCTGAGTGTTAGCAGCATTAATAAATGAACAAATAATAATAAAAATAAATGAATATAAACATAGATACATAAATGAACAGAAGAAAGAAAAAATAGCTTTAAGTGGAGATGCAAATTTTAAATAGTATATACTACAGACACCAACTTTTAAATGTGCTATTTATTAATTTATAGTTAATTCTAATAATGTTTCTCAGTTGTGAGTGGTTTTTGGTAGGACATAAATACTCCTATCCAATGTACATCCCCTAATGTGTCTCCATTTTAAAGAGTTTTATTTTGCTACAATCTGAGCAACACTGCAGAGCCAGAACATATCAGTATACATCCCTTTATTAGGGATACACATCTCTTCAAATATGAAATTAATGTATATCAGATTCGCTTTACAAAAAGAACCCTAATATTGTACCTTGTATGATCAGTGCAAATATTTGCAAAAAGACATTACTTGAATAGATCAGAATAACTTCCTCCCATTTGTGTAAAACATTTCATGGTATTGAAATTCTAACTGAGCTTTTTAGATTTCCAAATTTTAGCTAAACAGGAAAAAACCAAGTATTCTTTCAAACTGGAACAACTGTACCCCCTCGCTCCATGATAGGAAAATAAAATTAAAAACCCTGTTCAAAATTAGCTTGGAATTCTAAGTGGGGAACTCTTAAACTTGATGTATTTGTTCATTTGCTCTGCGTTAAATGCTCATTTTGCTCCTGGTGCTTATCCAGTTGGCCCTCCTTAGAGTCATCATGTATACTATGTACTTGTACCAAGACATTGTCTACTCCTAGAGAGTCAGTATGATGTCTGAATCCTGTGGGTTTTACAGTTATCTGCTCTCCTTTAGTCTGCCCAACTAAAGACAGTCCACGTTCTTCAGTTATTGGAGTAAAAGACAGAAAAGCCTGAGTGCAATAAACCAGATACAATTAAATAGCCATGAGGAGTTAGACTCAGATGGTTAAGAAGTGTCAGAGGAACAAGCATTTGTCTTTGAATTATGTCAATTATGAGATATTTAAAGGGTAACAGATCTGTATGTACTCGCCACAGAAAGAGTATACCTCTCAGGCCTGGAAGAATAAATGGCTTCTGAGAATCAAGGAGTTCAACATACTGATTTCATTTATTTGTTTTTATATAACCAGTAATGGGATTGCTGGATTACATAGTAACCCATTTTTAATTTTTTGATACACTTCCATACTGTTTTCCATAATGGCTGTACCAATTTACATTCCCAGCACCTGTACATAAGAGTTCCCCTTTCTCCGCATCCTCATTAGTACTTATTATTTTTTGTCTTTTTGATAATAAGCATCCTAACCTGAGTGCGGTAGTATTTCATTGCTTCATTGTACTTTCCTGATGATTAGTAATGTTTAACATTTTTAGTATATCTATTGGCAGTTATTTGTCTTCCTTTGAGAAATGTTTATTCAGATATATTGCTAATTTTTTTTTTTTTTTTTTTTTTTTTGAGATGGAGTCTCTCTCTGCCAACCAGGCTGGAGTGCAGTGGTGCGATCTCGGCTCACTGCAAACTCCGTCTCCTGGGTTCACACCATTCTCCTGCCTCAGCCTCCCAAGTAGCTGGGACTACAGGCACACGCTACCAAGCCTGGCTAACTTTTTTGTATTTTTAGTAGAGATGGGGTTTCACTGTGTTAGCCAGGATGGTCTCGATCTCCTGACCTTGTGATATCTCACCTCAGCCTCCCAAAGTGCTGGAATTACAGGCATGAGCCACAGCATCTGGCCTATTTTGCCAATTTTTGGTAAGTCATATTATTGGATTTTTGCTTTTGATTTGTGTTCTTGGTTTGTTCTAGATAGTAACCCTTTGTCAGCTGAGTAGTTTACAAATACTTTCTCCCATCCTTCAGGTTGTCTCTTCACTGTCTTGTTTTCTTCTGCTGTGCAGAAGTAGTAAATCCTTACCTATCAATAGTAACCTTGACTATAAATAAACTAAATAATATAATTAAAGTATATAAAGTGGTTAAATGGACTAAAAAAAGACTCAAATATATGCTGCTTATAAGAAACTTACTTCACCTATAAAGACATACACAGGCTAAAAGTGAATGAATGGAAAAAGATATTCCATGCAAATGGAAACCAAAGCAGATTAGAAGTAGCTATACTTACATCAGATAAAATAGACTTTCAGTAAAAAAAAAAGATATAAAAAATGACAAATAAGGCCATTATATAATGATAACAGAGTCATTACAGTAGGAGGATATAACAATTGCAATTATATATGCATCCTACACTAGAGCATCTTTATGTGTATATATAATAACAGATCTAAATGGAGATATTTATTGTGATGTAAGAATAGTAAGGTACTTTAATACCCCACTTTCATACCTAGACATATTATCCAAACAAAAAATCAACAAAGAAACATCAGAGTAAGGCCGGGTGCGGTGGCTGATACCTGTAATCCCAGCACTTCGGGAGGCCAAGGCAGGCAGATCACCTGAGGTCAGAGTTCAAGACCAGCCTGGTCAACATGGTGAAACCTCATCTCTACTTAAAATACAAAAAATTTGTATTTTAACAGGCATGGTGCCAGGCATGGTGATGCATATCTGTAATCCCAGCTACCTGAGAGGCTGAGGCAGGAGAATAACTTCAACCCTGGGAGGCAGAGGTTGCAGGGATCTGAGATCGTACCATTGCACTCCAGCCTGGACAATGGAGTGAGACTCCATCTCAAAAAAATAAATAAAAAGAAAGAAACATCAGAGTTAAGCTGTACTCTAGACCAAACTCTAGTTAAACTTCATGGACATTGACAGAGCATTTTACCCAACAGTTATAGCATACACATGGAATGTTCTCCAGGATAGACGGTAATTTAGGTCATGTGTGTGTGTGTGTGTATATATATATATATAATATTTTTTAAAAAATAAAATTACATCAATTCTCTTTTCTGCCCACAATAGAATAAAACTGGAAATTACCTTTTTAAATGAATGTGTTAATGCTAATATGCCAAATTTTAATTGAATAAAAAACAATCTTTTACATTACAGATTTGATTCAGTTTTACACCAATCCATTACATTTTACATTATGAAGGTCTAATTTTTGGACAGAACATAAAGCAGTAGTACTGACATAATTGAAGAAATCCTTAATATTTTGTCTCTACTGTGCAATAAAACTATGTTTTCTTCCTCAGAATAAAAGCTTGAAAAACAAACTCTTGTCAGGAAACAAGCTCTGTGGCATTCATGCAGAAGAGGTGAGTACATTTTTGCTCCTTCTAACTTTAACCAGATAAAAACAGTATTATTGCCAGATTTTTGTTCAACTCAGACATCTGGTAACTCTTTTTCCTCCTAATACAAATGCAAATTTTTAAATAGAAAAAATATATTTTAAACCTTTGAGTATCTTTGTGTTTTAACATTGCAATAACCAAAAGCGAAAAAAAAAATTAACAAAGGTAGGTAATGGTCACTTTTGTAGATTTTTTTTTTTCTGGATTTCTTCCTTATCTGGACTATCAGAATTTCCTTAATAGCAAATTACTGGAAGTCCATAAAATTTCCCTTTTTGTTTCCTCTCTTGTACCTTCTATGTGATGTCTATAAAGTTTTGCGGTGGCAATTGACTGTCAGAGTGAAGATTCTGGGGTTGACCATAAACCATACGAAATAAATACATTCATTGGTTCTATTTGCTGTGTAGGCCGTGTAGTAAAATCATCTCATATATTTCTCAGGGGGACATATGTCATTCTGCTTAATATAGATTTAACTAAAATAATCAATTTTCTGTATTTCTCATCTCCAAATCTATTCTTATATCTCTGTAATGTGAAAATGTAGCTCATATAAACCTTAGTAATAGCAATGAAATAGTAATGATACTGTCATGCTAAATAATTGTTGATGCCTCAAGGAGAGGAGACAAGATTCACTGTTTTAGTTGCATCCTCCAAGAAGCACACACAAAGATATATTAAATGTGTAAGAAATCTATTCAAGAAATAGCCTATGAATGATAAGAGACAGTCATGAGTGGCTTCATATCATGACAAATGTCTTATACCTATGAAGCAGAGGGAAGGAAGGAAGTTTAGATGCAATGAGAAAAGTTGCTTACACAAGTTAAAACAAGTTTACCCTTTGTCTCAGAGTTGTCTAGAAGTAAGGCAAAGAGCTTCTAAAACAGCTCTATTGTCTTTAAATTATGGAACAACCCTTGGTTCAAAAATATCTTTTTCTGCCACTATCCTCTTCCAGCAGGAGGGAAAGGGAAGATAACCCGGTGAAGCACGAGCATTGCTTTTCAGGAGTCCACCCAGGAAATAGTCTCTTCTATCTCATTGTACCCTATTTGCTAACACTAGGTCACATGCTGAGCTAAGTCGAAGAGATTCTGGAAAATGTCACTAGGTCAGTAGTCCTGTGTTCACCCCAAACTGAGATTTGTTAAAGAAAGTGAAAACTCTCCTTGAAAAACAAGAAAAAATCATTAACACAAATATGAACATTCATGTCTAACATGCAATATAACAATCAATTTTATAATATCTTTCCTATAATATATATGGCATTATTAGAAATGTTTAATACAGAAAAACTAAAAGATGATGTTACAGAAGATGAAAAACTAGCCTAAATGGTTTGTAGATCTAATCTAGTGTAATGTTTCCTTTCTTTGTATTTTTCTATTTGAACACAAATAGACTTGTACATTGTTTATATTTCTTAGGTTTTAGAAATAATATAAATGTGGTTTGTGCAGGTTGTATTACAAGAGGGTAACCAGGTGGAATGATGTTTTGAAAAAGAAATATCTAGATTGAAGTTATATTCTGAGATAATTTATATGTGTTCAGGATTCACATGACACTCATGTATATGAAAGAGAGGAAGCTCCTGTGAGAAATATCTGTGGTACACGGAAGTAAAAACGGGCTTACCTTTATTGTTCAGTCTGTCAATTCAAGAATAATTCATATTTTTTCTTCATCTCAATGCCTTGGAGAATATATTATCCCTGAATTGTAAGATACTTCACATATTAGTGTTGCCTAATATTGAAATGTATTGTAATAGGTTCATTGCAATTTATTTGCTATATGTCATTATGTATTTATAGAATAAATTTAGAGCTTAACATTCTTGGTAATGGGGCAGGCGTGTGTTTTTGTCTGTCACAATACAACTTCAAAACAATATGGTGGCAAATTTAATTATTTGATTCACCATCACTACCAAAAAAAAAAAAAAATACGAATATATTGTCTTGGTTAGGAGCTAACATGGAGATTCCCTGTTAGATCAGTGACCCTCAACTGTCAGTGTTCATAGAAGAATAAAATATCTAAATCCCGTTGACACCCAGAAGATTGCCATTGTTTTCATTTGCCAGAGGATAACATTAACAAGAGAAGCTACTATAAACACCATCTACCAAAATCATCATTCCTATTTCATCGAAGAAATGCCGTTTGAACATGAAATTATAGGAAGCAAAAATCTCAGTCTGAAAGATAATCCCCTAAATGGGATAAAAAAAACTGAGATAAAATATCCTATCATGGCTGCCTACTTTTTCATCTTCCTTGTCATTTTATTACAGACAACATTATCATTATTAGCAATTTTAATTTTGCTGTGAAATCTTATGAAAACTTTATGACTCACAGGCACCAACATCTGGAACTGTATTTAAAATCACTAATTGTTTGAAGATTCTCCTTTTGATAATTTTAACTTTTCAAAATGTTGCTAACAAGGTAAATAAAAGTCTAAGTTTTAGCTGGGTTTTGAATTAATATACATTATAAAAAAGAGATGTACCCACTCAGAATGCATTTATTCTTTGTGTAATCTTGCCTGAAATGCTCAGAATTTTTTTTTTTTTTTTTTTGAGATGGAGTCTTGCTCTGTCTCCGAGGCTGGAGTGCAGTGGCACCATCTAGGCTCACCGCAAGCTCCACCTCCCAGGTTCACCCCCTTCTCCTGCCTCAGCCTCCCGAGTAGCTGGGACTACAGGCGCCCACCACCACGCCCGGCTAATTTTTTTGTATTTTTAGTAGAGACGGGGTTTCACCTTGTTAGCCAGGATGGTCTCGATCTCCTCACCTTGTGAAATGCCCACCTTGGACTCCCAAAGTGCTGGGATTACAGGCATGAGCCACCGCATCCAGCAAGGATTTTGCTTTTTAACTGAAAATTATCAGAGTGCTGGAAACAAAGAGATGAGTAACTGAGGAAAACTCCTAAAACATTTTTTTTAATATATATATTATGATAGCAAAGCTCAAAAAATCTAGTCATTCAAGGCCATCAAATGCAGAAGGTTTTATTGCAGTTCCTGAATGAATCATTGAATAATTGATGTTTTGATAATAATTCCAACTTATGTGGAAAATTTTAAATGATATTCTGTACATTCAGAATATGCACTTTAATTATGTTTTAAAAATGAACACCTCAAATAGCTAAAAGGCAACCATTCAGACACTTGAAAGAGAGCATCAATTATGTGGAAGAATTGACATGTAATTTGCCAAATCACGTGCACCATGTGTGGTAGTAATCTCCCACTCTCCATTGATATTCACCAACTTTAGTATGAGGGGGGGAAAAAAAAAAAAGAAGAAAGTCTGTTTTCCTGAGAAACCTGGTTGCAAATGAGTCCTGGACAGCAGATTGGAACAGCAGGCAGAAAATGCCAATCAACTGTGCATTTGAAATTGTGAGAAATATCATAAATTATCCTTTACTCAAATCAGCAGCATGAAATAATGATGACCATGTAAAGCAGAATTATCTTGGAGGGCCTCCCCAGCCATGTGGCATTGTGAGTCAATTAAGCTCTTACCTTTGAAAATGGCACAGTCTCAGGTATTTCTTTATAGCAGTGTGAGATCAGACTAATACAGTAAATTGGCACCACAGGGAATGGGGTGCTGCTGTAAAGATACCTGAAAATGTGGAAGCGATTTTGGAACTGGGTAGCAGGCAGAGGTTGGAACACTTTGGATAGCTCAGAAAAAAACAGGAAGATGTGGGGTGGTTTGGAACTTCCTAGAGACTTGTCAAATGGTTTCAATCAAAATGCTGATAATGATATGGACAATGAAGTCCAGGATGAGGTGGTCTCAGATGGAGATGAGGAACTTGTTGGGAACTAGAGCAAAGGTGACTCTTGCTATGTTGTAGAAAAGAGACTGTCAGCATTTTGCCCCTGCCCTAGAGTTCTGTGGAACTTTGAACTTGAGAGAGATAATTTAGGGTATCTGGTGGAAGAAATTCCTAAGCAGCAAAGTGTTCAAGAGGAAGTGGAGCATGAAAGCTTGGAAAATTTGCAGACTGACAATGCAATTAAAAAAAAAAAAAAAAAAAAAATTCTGAAGAGAAATTCAAGCCAAAGGCAGAAATTTGCATAAATAATGAGGAGCCCAACGTTAATCACCAAGACAATAGGGAAAATGTCTCTAAGGGATGTGGAGACATTCATGGCAGCCCCTCCCATCATATGCCCAGAGGCCTAGGAGGGAAAAATGGTGTCATCGTCTGGGTCCCGGGCCTCCCAGATCTGTGCAGCCTCTGGACATGGTGCCCTGAATCCCAGTTGCTTCAGCTCCAGCTGTGGCTTAAAGGGGCCAAGGTACAGCTCAGACTATTACTTCAGAGGGTGCAAGCTCCAAGCCTTGGTGGCTTCCATGTGGTTTTGAGCCTGTGGGTGCACAGAAGTCAAGAATTGAGATTTGGGAACCTCCGCCTATATTTCAGAGGATGTATGGAAATGCTTGGATGTCCAGGCATAAATTGCCTGCAGTGGCAGAAGCTACATGGATAATCTCTTCTAGGGAAGAGCAGAAGGGAAATGTGAGTTTGGAGCTCCACACAGAGTCACCACTGCATCACTGCCTAGTGGAGCTGTGAGAGAGAGTCACCGTCCCCCAGACCCCAGAATGGTAGATCCACGGACAGCTTGCACTGTGCACCTGGAAAAGGCGTAGGCACTCAATGCTAGCCCATGAAAGCAGCCAGGAGGGGGGGCTGTACCTTGCAAATCCACAGGGTGGCGCTGTGCAAGGCTATGCGAGTCCACCATTCGTATCATCAACATGACCTGGATGTGAGACATGGAGTCAAAGGAGATCATTTTGTAACTTTAAGGTTTAATGACTGCCCTATTGACTTTCAGAATTGCATGGAACCTGTGGCCCCTTTGCTTTGGCCAATTTCTTCCGTTTGTAATGAGTATATTTACCAAATGCCTGTACCTCCATTGTATCTAGGAAGTAATTAATTGGCTTTTGATTTTACAGGCTGGTAGGCGGAAGGGAATTATGTTGTCTCAGATGAGATGTTGGACTTGGACTTTTGGGTTAATACTGGAATGAGTTAAGACTTTGGAGTCTGTTGGAAGGACATGGTTGTTTTGAAATGTGAGGACATGAGATTTGGGAGGGGCTGGGGCAGAATGGTATGGTTTGACTTTTTGTTCCTACCCAAATCTCACCTTGAATTGTAATACCATAATCTGCACATTTCATAGGAGGGACCTGGTGGGAGGTAATTGAATTATGGAGGCAGTTTCTCCCATGCTGTTCTCTTGATAGTGCGTTCTCAGGAGATCCAATGGTTTTATAAGCATCTGGCATTTCCCCTGCTGGCACTCACTTTCTCTTCTGCTGCCCTGTGAAGAGGTGCCTTCCACCATGATTGTAAGTGTCCTGAGGCCTCCCCAGCTATGCAGAACTGAGTCAATTAAGCTTCTTTCCTTTATAAATTACACAGTCTCAGCTATTTCTTTATAGCAGTGTGAGAACAGACTAATACAGAGAGTAAATTAACATAATAAGACATAGATGCTGTACTTGAAATATTGTTTTGAGTCACATGGGAAGCTGTGTGAGGACAGACAATGATGTAATAAATGTGATTCTGAAGTGGAAGAATAAAGTCAAGGTACTGAGGGCTCAATGTGAGTTTGTATTCATAAAAGCCGTTAACAAGTAGATATACTAAATCATGTCTTTTTGTTGTTCTTATGCATCATGCATTTCACCTTCACTATCCATATCAAAAGAAAGGTGACTTTCTGTGGAAATGAAAAAAATCAACTACCCTGTGAGAAACCGTAAATTCTTGCTGCTGCTTTGTACAGAGTTAAGTGATACAGAATTATTAACATATCTCACTCTCACTCTTAACTTACCCTTCCTCCTTCCCTCCTTTCTTTCCTTCCCTGCCCTTCCCTTCCCTTCCCTTTCCTCTCTTCCTTCCTCTCTTTCCTCCTCTTTCCTTCTTTTCCTCTCTCCCACTTCCTCTTTACCTCCCCCTTTCCCTCTCCTTCTCTTCCTGTCTCCTTTTCTTTTTTAAATTTTATTTCATTTTTTTGTTCTTTCTTATTAACTTCCTGATTCAATAGATCATGAAATGCAGCTGACTTATAGAAATATCTGTGAAAAACTGTTTCTGATATTAGAACCTTGTAGTAGTGTATCATTGACAACACATTCAAGTTTCCACTTAAATCAGTCGTACTTACAGCATTGAACAAAAATTGAAAAATTATTGTGCCATTATAACACAGCTACCACTTCACAAATCAAGTACATTGCATAATTAGAAATATTCTGGGCCTGGGTGTTGTGGCTCACCTCTGTAATCCAAGCACTTTGGGATGCCAAGGTGGGCAAATTACCTGAGCTCAGGAGTTTGAGACAAGCCTGGACAACACAGTAAAACCCCGTCCTACTAAAATACACAAAATTAGCCTGACATGGTGGTATGCGCCTGTAGTCCCAGCTACTCAGGAGGCTGAGGCAGGAGAATTGATTGAAACCAGGAGGCGGAGTTTGCAGTGAGCTGAGAATGTGCCACTGCGCCCCAGCCTAGGCAACAGAACAAGACTCCATCTCAAAAAAAAAAAAAAAAAAATTCTGAATATTTTAGAAAACCAAATCACAATAAACTTGCAGTTGGTTTAGTGGACAACTCATATTCCATTGTAAGCTTGGAAAATTATATTTCTACAGTATAGGCAGATGTTCTCTATTAAAGAGGACTTTTATATCAACACAGTTTACTAGGATGTAATAGTGACATAAGGATCATGGGTTCATTACCTACCGTAGCCAGCTTCTTTTAAAATTTAATTTTATTGAGATATAATTTACAGTACAATATAATTTATCTAATTTAAGTGTACAGTTTGATGGATTTGACCAATGTATAGATTCAAAACATACAATTTTTTCATTACCCTCCAAAATGTCTTCTTGTTATATTACGCTGAATCTTTACCCCAACTCTTAGTCCATGTCAACTACTAAACTGATTTCTATCACTGTTTGTTTGCCTTCTGGAATGTTATCCAAATTGAATTATACAAAATATAGCTTCTAGTTACTGGATTATTTCACATTGTATAATGCTTTTGAAATTTGTCTGTGTTGTTCCATGATTCAGTACTTCATTCCTTTTCAGTTGCTCAACAGTATTCTAGTACTCCATGTCATGGATATCCTACAATTTATCTCTTCATTGCTTATTAAACATATGTGCTCTTTCTAGCTTTTGGCTATTATGAATAAACATGCCTTAAGTATTTTTGTATATATTATAGTTCCTCTTGGGTAATTACCTAGGACATATTGCAGTGTAATGCAGTGTACATATGTTTAATTTTATCAGAAAATGCCACTTTCCCCAAGTGATGATACTAATTTATAATTCCACTCAAATACATTTTAATTATTAATTTTACTTCTCGTGATCATGCTAATTTGTGTGTGGGTGTGTGTGTGTGTGTGTGTGTGTGTTATTGGTTATTGGTGGTGGTGGTTTTCTTTTTTTGTTTGTTTTTTGCCTGAGTAAAGAATCAGAACCTATAATTTTAGGTATAGAAATACAATAATCTGAAGTCCTTATATTATAATTTTAGTAATTGGGACTGTCCTGAAAAATTCAAAATACATGATCATCATTCAGTGACTTAAGGGAACATAATTAAATGTGGTAGTCAAAGCATACTACTGAGAAAGATTTTCTTTTTAAGTATTTTCCTATTTGCGATGGCCCTCTTAAAAAGTGTATTACTCTAAAGTGCAAACAACATTCAGCTCAGCATTAGTATTGTAGCAACTTTTCTTGCTTCCAGTCACATTTGCTTCTACTTTGGACATATATCAAATTCAAATTTACTCCCATTTAATTTAAAAAAAGTAATTGAAAATAAGTAGTAAAAAATGAGGCATACATATGCACAGATGTAATTAGCATCTACAATTAGATTGTTGGTCATGCCTGGGTGATAGAAATTCTGTGTGTTTAGTTGTGGATTGGGGGAAGAACAATACTCAACTTTCTTTAAATAACATATTTTAAACAAGCTTTGGTTTTTCTCTTTCTGCCTAGGATGTCTGGAGGTCTGACTCTCAAAGTTAAGGTTTAACTCACCAATAACCAATAAAAACACACACACACACAAATAAATAACATGATCACATGAAGGAAAAATTGATAATTAAAATGTATTTGAACAGAACAGAGCCCTAAGAAATAATACCACACATCTACAACCATCTGATCTTTGACAGACCTGACAAAAACAAGAAATGGGGAAAGGATTCCCTATTTAATAAATGGTGCTAGGAAAACTGGCTAGCCACATGTAGAAAGCTGAAACGGGATCTCTTCCTTACCCCTCATACGAAAATTAATTCAAGATGGATTAGAGACTTACATGTTAGACCTAAAACCATAAAAACTCTGGAAGAAAACCTAGGTAATACCATTCAGGACATAGGCATGGGCAAGGACTTCATGTCTAAAATACCAAAAGCAACAAAAGCCAAAACTGACAAATGGGATCTAATTAAACTAAAGAGCTTCTGCACAGCAAAGGAAACTACCATCAGAGTGAACAGGCAACCTACAGAATGGGAGAAAATTTTTGCAATCTACTCATCTGACAAAGGGCTAATATCCAGAGCCTACAAAGAACTCAAACAAATTTACAAGAAAAAACAACCCCACCAAAAAGTGGGTGAAGGATGAGGACAGACACTTCTCAAAAGAAGACATTTATGCAGCCAACAGACACATGAAAAAATGCTCATCATCACTGGCCATCAGAGAAATGCAAATCAAAACCACAATGAGATACCATCTCACACCAGTTAGAATGGTGATCATTAAAGAGTCAGGAAACAACAGATGCTGGAGAGGATGTGGAGAAATAGGAACACTTTTACACTGTTGGTGGGACTGTGAACTAGTTCAACCATTGTGGAAGACAGTGTGGCAATTCCTCAAGGATCTAGAACTAGAAATACCATTTGACCCAGCTATCCCATTACTGGATATATACCCAAAGGACTGTAAATCACGCTGCTGTAAAGACACATGCACACGTATGTTTATTGTGGCACTATTCACAATAACAAAGACTTGGAACCAACCCAAATGTCCATCAATGATAGACTGGATTAAGAAAATGTGTCACATATACACTATGGAATACTATGCAGCCATAAAAAAGCATGAGTTCATGTCCTTTGTAGGGATATGGATGCAGCTGGAAACTATCATTCTCAGCAAACTATCACAAGAACAGAAAACCAGACACCACTTGTTCTCACTCATAGGTGGGAACTGAACAATGAGAACACTTGGACACAGGAAGGGGAACATCACACACAGGGGCCTGTCGTGGGGTCGGGGAGGGGGGAGGGATAGCATTAGAAGATATACCTAATGTAAATGACGAGTCAATGAATGCAGCACACCAACATGGCACGTGTATACATATGTAACAAACCTGCACAATGTGCACATGTACCCTAGAACTTAAAGTATAATAAAAAATTTTTAAAAATGTATTTGAGTGGAATTTAACTCTCAGAGTTAAGGTTTTCTGTTTTACTTCAAAACTAGTTGGACTGTGCTTTGCTTGGCTGCAAAATGTATTCCTGTGAAGTCTGAAAGTATTTTAATCTTCAAGTTTGAAAATATAAATGAGTTACACAACCTATCCATGTTTTTGTCTTACAGTCCAAAAAAATCCAAGCCCAGCTGAAGGAGCTTCGTTATGGGAAGAAGGATTTATTATTTAAGGTGAGAATCTTTTCTCTTTTCCCTGAAACTTTCTATCCCAATACCAAAAATATCAAGAACATTATTTAGCTTAAATTTGATTTCTGGAATTTCTCGTGAATTTGAGTTGCATTTGACTGCTTTAGAAATACTTTTATTTTCTTGCCTACTTAATTAGAGATAAGTGGAAATATTATTTCCTACATTCATTCTTAATCAAAAGCATGCCTCATTCCAGCAGGTTAGGAGTCTATAAAACAAATCCTGCTTCCCCAGAGTTCATGAGTTGCAGATATTAAGCTGAAAGACTTATGTGAAGTACATCATACAAGGACTTTTGAATCTTTTAAATTTATTTTTCAGATCAGAGTTTTAGAAATAAATGTTAGTGGAAGATAATGAGACAGTTCAGCAATATTCAGTGTTTTACTTCTATGTAATATACTAGTTGAATATAGATTAGTAAAACGTCAACTTTCAGATATTACCAAGATCAGGACTTGTTGAAAGTTTTTATGACTTAAAATATGAGATATATTATATGTAAACCTTGTTATTTCATGTCATTTTACATTTTATGAAATCAGGAGACCTGAATACAAAGAGACTATGAAGTTGCATGAATTAGAATTCCTTTAGTATATACAATACCCCCAAAAACTGTTCCACCGTAGGACTTTTATTAATTCAAATAACAAAAGGCCCAGAAGCATGACAATGTTATAGTTTATTTCATAGCTCAACAATGTCAACAAGACTCAGGTTTGTTTTGCATTGTCCTCCACATCACTCCATGTGACAACCCTCAACTTAAAGATTTATTCTAAGTCTTGGTTCCTCATAGAATCATGATGGTCACTAAAGAGAGAGAGAGAGAGAGAGAGAGAGAGAGATAGTGTCTTCATCCAACTATGTACACAGTCAAAGCAGAAAAAGGAGGTGTTTGTCCTCCAAAGTCATTATTTTTTCTGAAGGAGGAGAGTTTTTTGAGAAAGTTCTCCAAACTAGGTTATGCATCCATGCAAAGGTAAAACCTTAGCATTTTTAGATTCTATTGTGAAAGACTGTTTCTTTTGCAGATAAGTAATAGAAAGGGAGTTGCTGTGGGAGGCAGCCAAGGTTTCTGCTGTAATGTATTCATGCACTCATCCTGATGGCAGCACACTTATCTGATTTACCTACTAATATATCAGCAGTGCACAGTTTAAGTCTTGAATAAACATATGTTGATGATTGATAAATAGATAGATAGACAGACAGACAGATAGATAGATGTGTCAAGGAAGTAGACAGTAGAAACTCAACTATTAGGTTGGTGCAAGAGTAACTGAGGTTCTTGCCATTAAAACAAACAAACAAAAAAGGCAAAAACCACCATTACTCTTGCACCAACCTGATAGCACTGAAGTACCTGTTACCACAGACATTCACCCATGCACCTTTGAAAAGGAGTCTACGAACTGGTGAGCCCTGAGATGAGTAGTAGATTCTATTTCAGGTACTTTCCTCTTAGGAAATGTTCAATTTTGAATAGATTTGATTTTCTTTTTTAAAGTAAATGTAGACTTTGAAGAAGTAATGCTTGCTGTCAAAGCATTTACATCTCATCCTAAAAATAATGACACATGCTGGCAATTGCAGAGCATAATGATGAATTTGGTGCCCTTATTAATGCTTGAGAGCTGCTTTTAACTTGGGGGAGGCTGCTAGCTGAAGTAGAAATCCTCCACTAAAGATAGAAGTGAGGCCTAACTGACTGTTAGTTGCCCAGAGACTTGAGTTACTTTATATCCTCCTTAATTCCACTTGGAGCTGATATATTCTCTAGAATACCTAATCTCCATTTTAGTGCTCTTTTTAGATTTGACAAATGTACTTCTTTAAAAAAAAAAAAAAACCTAAGTATTACTTACTCATTGAAGAAAAATTTCAAAGCAGTGTCAAAAAATATAAAGCCAAAGGAAAACTTAAAATCCCATCACTCAGAACAAATGCAAACAATATTTTGATATACTTCATATTTCTGTCTAATTCCCTTTGTATGAATTATATCTGCCTGGTGATTGATATATATGCACATATATCTCAGTTACAATACATCTCTCTCTCTCTGTCTATATATATATCCTTTATATATGTTCATAATTTGTAATTTAAAAACACAAAGATAGCTTTTAATCTTTATTGTTTTATCTAAATTTAAATGAATAATCTATTATATAGATATGCCAAAGATTACTTAACCTTTCACTTATGTGCAGGTATGTATATACATACATATATATATAATGATTTAAATTTACATTATGATGAAAAATACTTTCTTATTTTTAACTTGAGTTATAGTTTTTTTAAACATATCTATCAAGTAGTTCATTAAAATTGTTTTAAAATATTAATTATTGCTACCTAGTACAGATGATTTTCAAAAGAGATGTAACAGTTTACTCTCCTATCAGTACAATAATAACAAGAAAAATGTTGAATTTCAGAATCATTTTGTACTGGATGATTTATTAAACAAACAAAAATAAATAAGTTGGTTAGCTAAGAAATTATGTGAATGAATAATGGCTACACAACAGTAACAAATTTTGTTGCTTTAAGATATTATAAAGTAAAATGATTATTTTGATTACAAATTTTATTATTGGATGGTTTAAAGATTTAAGTCATTTAATTTTCTTTGCTTACTTTTATGGGGAGGTGGAGGTAAATTAAAAACAATGCTTACAATACTCCCAAATCACTAAAAATTCAATCTATCAATTTCTCTATTGAGATAGATAATGGCAGACATTTTGAGAGTTTTGTGATTGTTTTTGTTGTTTATTGAATAAAAACAATTTCAAAATACTACATGTCATTCAATGTTTCAAATAAAATGATGGCTTAGTTAAATTACTGCTTAAGGGAGTTGGTAGTCCAGTTATTAAAAATATACTATAGTGGTACATTTGGCCCTGTGTATTGGTGGTTTCTGTATCCATACAACTGTGAATCAAAAATATTTGAAGAAAATTTCATTCAGCAATCTCACTATTGTGTCTCTACTCCCCAAAAAAGAAATAATTAAATGAAAAGTTATCTGCACTCATAGGTTTCACGGTACTATTCACAGTACGAAATACACAGAACCAATTGTAATATTCATCAACAGATAATTAGATAAAGAAAATGTGGCGTATGTACACATATGGAATGCTATTCAACTATAAAAAATAAAATCATGTCTTCTGCAGCCATATGGGTAGAGCTGGAGGCCATTATCTTAATTAAGTGAAACAACCCAGATACAGAAAAAAAAAAAAACCCCTGCATGTTCTCACTTAAAAATGGAAGTTAAATAATGTGTACACATGGACATAGAGTATGGAATGATAGATAATGAATCATTATCTATTCCATAGAGTATGGAATGATAGATAATGAATACTCAGAAGGGTTGTGGGGAAGGAAGGGACTGGAAGATGAGAAAGTATTTAATATGCATCATGAACATTATTTGACTGATGGATACACTGAAAGCCCAGACATCACCACAATGCAATATATTCATGTAACAAAATTGCACTTGCACCCCTTAAATGTATACAAATAAAAAAAGAAAATAGTTTTAAAAACCCATAAAAATGATATATCCATTGAAAATAATACAATAAAAACACAATAGTTACATAGCATTTACATTGTATTAGGTATTGATATGGCTTTGATGACTGGAGGAACACCAGGTTTCTTGGTCTCGCACTGATAGGATTAACGACATGGACACAGGTGGAGTGGTTTTAGGAATGAAAAGTTTAATAGGCAAGAAAGAAGAAAGAAGAAAACAGTTCCCCCATACAGAGACAGAGGGAGGGGGGCTCAGAACAAAGAGGAACCCCATGTGCGGCAGAAAAGTGGTTCCTAATATTGGGATGCTGGAGGAGGCGGTGTTTGGTTTGCACAGGGCCCAGGGGATTGGTTTGACCAGGTTTGTCATTTACATAGTTTCCAGAAACCTGACCCTCCCACCTTAGTCCTTTAATATGCAAATGAGGGTCGCTATGATGTTCTGAACGCCTGGTGTTATCTGGAGGTAGCCATTACACTTGGCACAGGTGGTGACCAGGAGAAGATGGCGGGAATTGCCGTGTTGACCATGTTGAGTGGACCTAGTTTCTAATCATCAGTATTTGCATATTAAAGCTTGCCACCCTGGCTTTTAAAGCTGCCTTTTTCTTTTTGTTAGAAAAGAAAGGGTTTGGCCGGGACCGATGGCTCAAGCCTGTAATCCCAGCACTTTGGGAGGCCGAGGCGGGCGGATCACAAGGTCAGGAGATCGAGACCACGGTGAAACCCCGTCTCTATTAAAAAATACAAAAAATTAGCCGGGTGCGGTGGCGGGCGCCTGTAGTCCCAGCTACTCAGGAGGCTGAGGCAGGAGAATGGCGTGAATCTGGGAGGCGGAGCTTGCAGTGAGCCGAGATCGCGCCACTGCACTCCAGCCTGGGCGACAGAGCGAGACTCCATCTCAAAAAAAAAAAAAAAAAAAAGAAATGGTTTGGGAGTTGCTTCTTATTACAGGAAAATTTCCACTGAGAACCTTTACCCTTACTTTCTCCCTAAAACGTATTCCTTAATAAGTCCTATATTAGTAGTATATTCAATCTAGACATTAAAACATATACAGGAAGATGTGCATGTATTAAATGCATATAATACGTCATTTTAAATATGAGATTTGAACGTCTACAGATTCTGCTGTCCATGGAGTTCCTGGAATCAATTCCCTGTGGAACCAAAGGAGTACTGTGTATATTTAGTGTTTTTACTTTATTCAGGTCTATAATGTATCACTTCATTTGACCCTCACCACAACCCCTATGAGACAGGAAAATTTGTGTGATCTCTTTCACAATGAAAGAATTGAAATCTAAAGAAATTTGATATTTGTGGCCACCAAAATGTTTACCTGTAAAGTATTTTTACTAGCAGAGTGAAGTTATCACCATGGATATTAATTATATATATTTTTAAGTAGAGCTGACCTGTTGGGGCATCATGAATTAAGTACATTTGCAGGGTTTTATAGTTTTTCCTTTGATAACTATCCCTATGGCATATGTTTAGATCATTGGATCAAAATGCTGACTTAATTGTTCTGGAATATGTGGTGATAGACTTGATGCACTCATTCCTGCTGAAATTCAGACACCACAGTGACTTGTGTTATCATTATTATTTTCTCTAAATCTAGATGTATTTAACTTGGTACCTCTATTGTCATCTGCTCTTGAAGAGAGGGGCATTGCAACCTGAATTTCCATGTATGTATAACAGAGTGTCAGATTATTTCCTGATGATTCCAGGTATCTATAAGGGAATTTTGTAAATTTGTTTCTCCTTAATTTTTAAACTCTTAAGTAATTTAATTTTTGTGCATCTGTCTCATTAATTTAAAATTATGTCATCCACATGTTAAACTAATTTGTAATGAGCAAAATGCTTTTCAGTGCCATTTACTTGTATTTGGTGCCAAAATGTAGGCATCTTACAAAAGCGGTGTGAGGGGTTAAAAATATTATTTTCTTGCATGATTCCAGAAGCTGTAAGCTTGTCAAATCACATTCATTTGTGCCTCAAAATAATTATATGAGTCAGACAGGGAAGATAATATTGTTCTCTTTATGAATTAGAAAACCAAGACCCAGAGAAGTTATAAGAATTTTCTGAAATTATGGGACTAGTAAGTGGCACAGTTATATCTTAATAGAAGTATTTTAATTCCACGATATCACATTTTTCCCAGCTGTATTTCTACTTTATATTTTGAGGTGATTTACAGATTATATCTTTTAGAAGTCATTTTTTCTAATGTACTCAAAACATCTGTAAAAGAAAAATCAAAATCTTCGGTCCCCAAACTCAACTTGCCAAAGGAGAAAGTTAAACTTGAAAACTGAGTCACTCCAAACTGCCTCCCATTTTGTCTTGAAGCCATAGCTACAAAGACAGGAGATGGCTGGGTGCGGTGGCTCAGTGGCTTACGCCTGTAATCCTGGCACTTTGGGAGGTCGAGGCGCAGGCATGACCTGAGGTCAGGAGATTGAGACCATCCTGGTCAACATGGTGAAACCTCGTCTCTATTAAAAATACAAAAATTAGCTGGGCATGGTGGCGCACGCCTGTAGTCCCAACTACTTGGGAGGCTGAGGCAGGAGAATCACTTGAATCCGGGAGGTAGAGGTTGCAGTGAGCCGACTTCGCGCCACTGCACTCCAGCCTGGCACAGATAGAGACTCCGTCTCAAAAGAAAAAAAAAAAAAAAAGCTGCAAACTTCCTCAGGGGATTCCCTCACAATGTGCTGACAAGATAATTCCTTGTGGGCCCCAAGGTCTTTATCCTAAAATGGTTGAAATTCACTCTGACAATGTAAATGAATAGCTTATCTTCATAGGTAAGGGACAAAAATAAGACTGGGAGTCATCTCTCAGCTCACTTGAGATGAATTCATATTTTGCTGCTTCCTCCACTCTGTGTTTACTTTATCTTAAATAAAAAATGCAGGTTCACTAAGGAAGTGAATACCTCATTAACTGTTATTCTACCCTCTCTGTCTTCGTATAAAATATGGATTCAGTGAGAGCTGATCAAAGCCTCAAAACAATGCAACTGCTTGCCCCCACCCCACCCCGACTCCCCTGGCTTTTTTTTTTTTTTTTTTTTCTGGTCACCAGGCTGGAGTGCAGTAGTGCGATCTCGGCTCACTGTAACCTCCGCCTCCCGGGTTCAAGTGATTCTCCTGCCTCAGTCTCCCGAGTAGCTGGGACTACAGGCAGGCGCCGCCACGGCCATCGAATTTTTGTATTTTTAGTAGAGATGGGGTTTCACCATTTTGGCAGGGGTGGTCTTGATCTCCTGACCTCAGGTGAGCCACCCACCTCTGCCTCCCAAAGTGCTGGGATTACAGGCATGAATCACCGCACCCAGCCTGCTTGCCTCTTTTATTTACTCTCCCCTTTTTACTTTCTTCTTTATCTATTGCCTGTTCCTGCCCTTAGAATGCTGAAATCCCCCAAATGCTGTTTGGAAAAAGCACAGATCACAGATGTTCCTGTGATTTTATGATCCTTTTTCTTGGACGTGTGCTCAACCTTGGCAAAATCCACCTGTACATCAAAAAGTATGTGAGACTGGTTTTAATTAATTTAGAAGTTAATTTTGCCAAGGTTAAGGACATACCTGTGACACAGCCTCAGAAAATCCTGAGAATGTGTGCTCAAGGTGGTTGGGCTACAACTTGGTTTTATACATTTTAGGGAGATATAATACACTGATGTAAGATGTTCATTGGTTCAGTTCAGAAAGGTGGAACAACTTGAAGCTTAGGCTAGGGAGATGATAGGTGGATTTAAAGATTTCCTGATTGGCAGTTGGTTAAAAGAGTTTGTCTAAAGACCTGGAATCAACAGAAGTCAGTGTCAAGGTTAAGATAAGGGGTTGTGGATACTAAATTTTTTAATATGCAGATGAAGCCTCTATGTAGCAGGATTCAGAAAGAATAGATTGTAAAAGTCTATCAGACTTACGATGCCAAACTCTTAGTTAATTCTCTCCTGGCTCAGAAAAAAGCCTGGAAAAGGAAAAGGATTCTTTACAGAATACAGATTTTTCCCACAATAGACAGTTTTGCATGGCCAATTCAAAATATTTAAAAGAAATACATTTTGTGGTAAAATATTTTAATATATTTCCGGGCCTACTATTTATTATGTTGGTATCTTTTATTGCTACAAAGAGTCTGCTTTGCCAGTCTTAAGGCTTCTATTTTAGTGGTAAATGCTGGACAGCTGTGCCTGGATTTCAACAGGAAGAGAGGATAATGAGACATGTCTGACCCCCACCTTCTCATCTTGGTCTGAACTAGTTTTTCAGGTTAATTTAGGAATGCCTTTGGCCAAAAGGAAAAGTCCATTCAATTGGTCAGGGGGCTTAGAGTTTTATTTTTGGCTCCTATGCTCTCCCAGTTTAATAGAACTAACAGCTTAGAAGTAAATTCTGTGCATAAGAAACAAGAGAAAGTAAATTGCCTTGTCAAAATCGACCCGACTTTGTAGCCTTATTCCTGTATGCTTAAAGCACAAAAGCCTACTAATCTTACTTATATTTTTCATTATTTGCTAGCTAATGGAGAAGAGATGCAGGTTTTAAAAGATCACACATTTCTTATCAGAAAAAATGACAAGTTAAATTCTAATAAACATGAATTTTTTCTCCAAAATGTGAGAATTTTTCAAATAGAATCACTAGAAGTATCAAAATTTATTTTTTAAATTATTTAAATTATTTTTTATTTAAATTATTATTTTTTTATTATTTCAATAGGATTTTGAGGATCAGGTGATGTTTGATTACATGAATTAGTTTGTTAGTGATGATTTCTGAGATTTTGGTGCACCTGTCACACAAGCAGAGTACACTGTACCCAGTGTGTTGTCATTTATTCCTCACCTCCCTCCCACTTTTTCTTTTGAGTCCCCAAAGTCCATTGTAATATTCTTATGTATTTGCATCCTCCTAGCTTAGCTTCCACTTATGAGTTAGATTATATGATGTTTGGTTTCTATTCCTGAGTTACTTCACTTAGAATAATGGTCTCCAAATCCATCCAGGTTGCTGCAAATGCCATTATTTTGTTCCTTTTTATGGCTGATGAGTATCCCATGGTGTGTGTATACACACACATGGAACCAGCCCAAAGGCCCATAAATCAATAAGTAGATAAGGAAAATGTGATATATATGTGTGTGCATATATATGTGTGTGTGTGTGTGTGTATATATATATGCATTTGCATCGCATATATGTGTGTATGTTGCTGCTGTAAACATATGTGTGCAAGTATCTCTTTTGCATAATGACTTCTTTTCCTGTGATTAGATACCCAGGGGTGGGATTGCTGGATCAAATGGTAGATCTACATTTAGTTCCTTTAAGGAATCTCCACACTGTTTCTCATAGTGGTTGTAGTAGTTTGCATTCGCACCAGCAGTGTAAAAAGTGTTCCCTTTTCACCACATTCACACCAACATCTATTATTATTTTTTTATTTTTTTGATTATGACCATTCTTGCAGGAATAAGGTAGTATCACAGTATCACGTTATGGTTTTAATTTATATTTATCTGGTTTTTAGAAATGTTGAGTATTTTCTTATATGTTTGTTGGCCATTTGTATATCTCCTTTTGAGAATTTTCTATTCATGTTCTTAGCCAAATTTTTATGGGATCTTTGTTTTTTCTTTTTTCTTGTTGATTTGCTTGAGTTCTTCATAGATTCTGCATATTAATCCTTTGTCAAAAATATAGATGGTGAAGATATTTTCTTACTCTGTGGGTTATCTGTTTGCTAATTGTTTCTTTTGCTGTGCTGAAGCTTTTTATTTGAATTAAGTTCTATCTATTTATCTTTGTTTTTGTTGTATTTGCTTTTGGTTTCTTGGTCATGAAGTCTTTGCCTAAACCAATGTCTAGAAGGGTTTGTCCAATGTTATCCTCTAGAATTTTTATGGCTTCAGGTCTTAGATTTAACTATTTGATCCATCTCGAGTTGATTTTTGTATAGGGTGAGAAGAGTATCTAGTTTCATTCTTCTGTGTGTGGTTTATTTGTCTATTAGGGTGTCCTTTACCCACTTTATGTTTTGTTTGTTTTGTCAAAGGTCAGTTGGCTGTAAGTATTTGGCTTTATTTCTTAGTTTTCTATTCTGTTCCATTGGTCTACATGACTATTTTTATACCAGTACTATGTTGTTTTGATGACTATGGCCTTAGAGTATAGTTTGAAGTCAGGTAATGTGGTCCCTCCAGATTTGTTCTTTTTGCTTAGTCTTGCTTTGGGTATGTAGGCTTCTTTTGGTTCCATATAAATTCTAGAAATGTTTTGTCTACTTTTGTGAAGAATAATGGCAGTATTTTGATGAGAAATTACACTGAATTTGTAATTTGCTTTTGGCGGTATAGTCATTTTCACAATATTGATTCTACCCATCCATGAGCATGGGATGTGTTTTCATTTGTTTGTCTTGTCTATGATTTCTTTCAGCACTGCTTTATAGTTTTCCTTGTAAAGACCTTTCACCTCCTTGGTTAGGTATATTCCTAAGTATTTCATTTTTCTCGCAGATATTGTAAAAGAAGTTGAGTTCTTGATTTTTTTTTTATCAGTTTGATCACTGTTGATGTATGGCAGAGCTACTGACTTGTGTACATTAATTTTGTATCCTGAAACTTTGCTGAATTTAATTATCTATCTGACTTTTTGGAGGAGTCTTTAGGGTTTTTTATAAAATCATATCATCAGCAAACAAACAGTTTGGCTTCCTCTTTACCAGTTTGGATGCCCTCTATTTCTTTCTCTTTTCTGATTGCCCCAGCTAGAACTTCCAGTACTATGTTCAATAGAAATGGTGAAAGTGGACATCCTTGTTTTGTTCCAGTTCTCAGGAGGAATGCTTTCAACTTCTCGTTGTTCAGGATAATACTGACTGTGTGTTCGTTGTCATAGATGACTTTTATTACATTAAGGTATGTTCCTTCTATGCTGATTTTGCTTAGGGTTATAATCATAAAGGGATACTGGATTTTGTCAAATGCTTTTTTCTGTGTCTATTAAGATGATCATGTAATTTAAAAAAAAATTCTCCCTGTGTATTGTATCACATTTATTAACTTGCATGTGTTAAACCATGCCTGCATCCCTGGTATGAAACCCAGTTTGTCATGGTGAGTTATCTTTTTGATATGCTGTTAGATTTGGTTAGCTAGTATTTTGTTAAGGATTTTTGCATTTGTGTTCATCAAGGATTTTGGTCTGTAGCTTTTTAAATTTTATGTCCTTTTCTGGTTGTGGTAGTACTCTGATACTAGCTTCATAGAATGATTTAGGGTGGATTTCTTCTTTCTTAATCTTTTGGAATAGTGCAAATAAGATTGGTACCAATTCTTTGAATGTCTAATAGAATCCAGCTGTGAATCTGTCTGGATTTTGTTGTGTTGTTTGCAATATTTTATTACAATTTCAGTTTCACTGCTTGTTATTGGTGTCTTCAGAGATTCTATTTTTTTCTCTATTTAAACTCAGAAGGTTGTATATTTCCAGAAATTTAAGTATCTCCTCTAGGTTTTCTAGTTTATGCATGTCAAGGTGTTCATAGTAGCCTAGAATGAATGATCTTTTATATTTCTGTGGTATCAGTTATAATATATCCCCTTTCATTTCTAATTAAGCTTATTTGAATTGTCTCTTTTCTTGGTTAACCTCGCTAATGGTCTATCAATTTTATTTATCTTTTCAAAGAATCAGCTTTTTGTTTTATTTATCTTTTGTATTGTTTGTTTGTTTTAATTTCATTTAATTCCGTTTTGTTCTTTGTTACTTCTTTTCTTCTGCTGGATTCGAGTTTTATTTGTTCTTGTTTCTCTAGTTCCTTGAGGTGTGACCTTAGATTATCTATTTGTGCTTTTTCAAACTTTTTAATGTAAGCATTTAATGCTATGAACTTTCCTCTTATCACTGCATTTGCTGTATCCCAGAGGTTTTTGGTGGTTGTTTTCTATTATCATTCAGTTCAAAGAATGTTTTAATTTCCATCTTGATATCATTGTTTACCCAGTGATCATTGAGGAGCAGGTTATTTATTTTCCTTATAATTGTATAGTGTTGAGGGTTCCTTCTGGAGTTGATTTCCAATTTCATTCCACTGTTGTCTGAGAGAGTATTTGACATAATTTTGATTTTCTTAAATTGATTGACACTTGTTTTGTGGCCCATCATATGGTCTATTTTGGAGAATGTTCCATGTGCTGACAAATAGAGTATATATTCTACAATGGTTTGGTACAATGTTCTGTAAATACCTGTTAAGTCCATTTGTTCTAGGGTATAGTTTAAGTTTATTTGTTATTTGTTGACTTTCTCTCCTGATAAGCTGTCTAGTGCTGTCAGTGGGGTATTGAAGTCCTCGACTATTATTTTGATGCTGTCTATATTATTTCTGAGGTATAATACTTATCAGTAGTTATTATCTTATAAATTTTGGTAGCTCCAGTGTTAGGTGCATATATATTTAGAATTGTGATATTTCCCTGTAGGGCAAGTCCTTTTATCATGAGATAATGTCTGTCTTTGACTTTTTTCATTGCTGCTACTTTAAAGTTTGTTTTGTCTGATATAAGAATAGCTACTGCTGTTCACTTTTGGTGTTCATTTGCATGGAATATCTTATTCCACCTCCTTACCTTAAGTTTATTTGAGTCTTTTTGTGTTGGGTGAGTCTCTTGAAAATAGTAGATACTAGGTTGGTGAATGATTGTGCGTTCTGCCATTCTATGTCTTTTAAGTGAAGCGTTTAGGCCATTTACATTCGTCGTTACTATGGAGATGTGAGGTACTATTGTAGTCATCATGTTATTTGTTGCCTGAATACCTTTTTTTTTTCATTGTGTTATTGTTTTATGAGTCCTGTGAAATTTATGCTTTAAGGAGGTTCTATTTTGATGTATTCTGAGTATTTGTTTCAAGGTTTAGAACTTCTTTTAGCAATTCTTATAGAGCTGGCTTGGCATTGGCAAAATCACTCAGTATTGTTTGTCTGAAAAAGATTCATCTTTTATTCACTTGTGAAGCTTAGTTTCACTGGATACAAAAGTCTTGTTTGATAATTGTTTTGTTTAAGGAGGCTAAAGATAGGACCCCAATCCCTTCTAGGTTGTAGGGTTTCTGCTAAGAAATCTATTGTTAATCTGGTAGGTTTTCTTTTGTAGGTTACCTGATGCTTTTGCCTCATAGCTCCCAAAATACTTTCCTTCATCTCGACTTTAGATAACTTGATGACTATGTGCCTAGGTGATCATCTTTTTGCAATGAGTTTCCTGGGTGTTCTTTGAGCTTCTTGTATTTGGATATCTAGATTTCTAGCAACGTTGGGGAAATTTTCCTCAATTATTCTCTTAAATATGTTTTCTAAACTTACAGATTTATTTTCTTCCTCAGGAACACTACTTATTCTTAAGTTTGGCCATTTAATATAATCCCAAACTTCTTGGAAGCTTTGTTCACTTTTTAAAAATTCATGGTTGGGCACAGTGGCTCATGCCTGTAATCCCAGCACTTTGGAAAGCCAAGGTGGGTGGATCATGAGGTCAGGAGATCAAGATCATCCTGGCCAACATGGTCAAACGCCATCTCTACTAAAACTACAAAAATTAGCTAAGCATGGTGGCACGTGCCTGTAATCCCAGCTACTTGGGAGGCTGAGAATCACTTGAACACAGGAGGCAGAGGTTGCAGGGAGCCAAGATCACGCCACTGCACTCCAGCCTGATGACAGAGTGAGACTCTGTCTCAAAATAAAATAAAATAAAATAAAAAATTCTTTTTTATTTATCTTTTTTGGATGATTAATTCAAAAGCCTTTACTTTGAGCTCTGAAGTTCTTTCTTGTTGTTTGATTCTATTCCTGAGACTTTCTAGTGTCTTTTGCATTTCTCTAAGTGTGTCCTTCACTTCCAGAAGTTGTGGTTATTTGTATTTGTGCTATCTTTTTCTCTGGAGATTTCTTTGCCTATATCCTGAAACTTTTTGTTGTTGTTGTTGTTGTTTTAAATTTCTTTAAGTTGGTGTTCACCTCTCTGGTACTTCCTTGAGTAGCTTAACAATTGACCTTCTGAATTCTTTTTCTGGCAATTAAGAGATTTTTGTCTTGGTTTGGATCCATTGCTGGTGAGCTAGTGTGGACTTTTGATGGTGTTACAGAAATTTGTTTTGTCATATTACTGGAATTGTTTACCTGTTTCTTTTCTTTTTTTTTTTTTTTTTTCTCGTTTTTCTCATTTGGATATACTATATCAGAGGGAAGATCTGGGGCTCAAGGGTTACTGTTCAGATTGTTTTGTCCCATGGGGTGCTCCCTTGATGTGGTGCTCATCTCTTCCCATAGGGATGTGGCTTCCTGAGAGCTGAGCTGCAGTGATTGATATTTCTCTTCGGGTCTAGCCACCCACCAGAGCTACTGAGCTCCTGTCTACTGTTAGGGAGTGTCTGTAAAGAGTCCTGTGATATGATCCATCTTCAGCTCTCTGAGTCAATGGATACCAGCACCTTCTCCAATGGAGATAGTGTGAAGTGAAGTGAATTCTGTGAGGGTTCTTAGTTATAGTTTTGTTTATTACACTGCTTTTGTGTTGATTGGCAGCCAGCCAGGAGATGGCACATTCAAGAGACCATCAGCTGCAGTAGTATATGGAGGATACAAGCTTGCCCTAGGGTCTCCTGGAGAATATTTGGGTGTCTCAGGCAGTGGGTGGGGCCATAGCACTCCCACGAGATTATGTACTTTGGCTACCACAGTGGGTAGAGAAAGACCTTCAGGTGGGGGGCAGGGATGGGCATGTTTGAGCTCTGGCTCTTCTTGGGTGATTCTTGCTGCAGCTGCTATGAGGGATAGGGATGTGATTATCAGACCAATTGAATTATGATCCCAGAAGAATTATAGCTGCCTCCGCTGTCATGCAGGCTGCCAGGGAAATGGGGAAAAGTCGGCAGTGAAACCAGCCTCACCCAACTCCCACACAGCTCAAAAGGCTGCTCTCACTCCCACCATGCCTCCTCAACATCACCAAATTTATATCCAGGCAGCAGGTAAGCAGGACTGCCCCAGGCTACTGGCCTCCCCACTGAAAAGGCAATCAGGACTTTCAGGTTTCATACCTCCCTGCCTACTGCAGCTTCTGTGTTGTGGCTGCACTTGCTGTTTGCCCCTCTCTAGGGTTCTGTCTAGGAAAGTTTGTATTCAGTCAAAATTGTACAAAGTACAGCTGGAAGTTTCCTTCTCCCTATGGTCTTTTCCCAATTCCTTTGGCAGACCTCCTCAAGGACCCCTGTGAGACCATGTCAGAAATGGCTTCCCTGGGGACTGAGTGTGCCCACAGAGCTCTTCCTGCTGCTTCCCCTACCCCTATATTTCACTCAGTTCACTAAATTTGTCTCAGCTCCAGGTAAGGTCAAATCATTCTCCCATGATCTAGACCTTCCCCAGTCAGGGTATATGTTTGGGGGTGCATAATCCCCCTTTCATACTTTCACACTTTGGGCACTCATAGTTTTTTGACTGTCTCTTGGAGCCTGCAGGAGTGATGGGCTTCCTTCAAAGCATCTATGGATTCTCTTCACTTTCCTGTTATGTTGTAGGAACCGAGCTGCTCTATCTCCTCCTGGGCAGGTCGCCAAGGAAGGAACACCTCGGCCACGGAGTCACAGCAGAGAGTTATTTATTACTACATGGGCTAGGGTCCTGCAAGCTCTAAGTTGGCCCCTGGGACCCTGACTGCTTGTTACAGGCTGTTTATATAGGCAAACACAAGTTCAAACACAGCTTATGGCACAAAATTCAAAACAAAGCTTAAGGCGAAAATAATTGGGTCTAGCTATGGCCTGAGCAAGGTATGTCTTGTTCTAATTGGTTAGGAGCAGGACCTTATGAGGTACTTTCCTGAGTTGTTAATTCCGGGAACTTCGAGGCAGGGTGGGACCCCGGAGTCGGCAGGGTAACTCCCGCGAGGTTGTTTCCGGAATTGGCAGGTGGACCCTATCGGTAGCAGGTGGGACCTTATTTCCAGGCAGGGTGGACCTTATCCAGGGCCACCTGGTGTTAATTTTTAAGTTTTATGAGGCCTGGTTTCATTCCTCCTTGTGTCAGAGGCTCAATCTTGAGCCTCTTCTTCAGTCCTGAGGGTCTGGTATTGTTGGGTCAAACCATAGTATGTACCATGTTTAATCTCTTTTAATAAGGGCAAGTAAGCGTTAGGCGCGCACGGCCCGGAAAGTCAGGGATGAGCTGCGAGCAGTGATGAGGGGTCCTAAGATGGTGGAGATTATGAGGGCAAACCAAGGGGATTGGTTGTACCCAGCTTTCAAACCAACTCTGCTGAGACTCTCTCTCTTCTTTAATTTTGCCATAGAATCCTTAACTACTCCTGAATGATCTGCATAAAGCAACATTGCTCTTGAGGGCTGCACAGAGCCCGCCCTCTTCAGAAAGACAATCTCCAGTCCTCGCTGGTTTTGTAATATCACTTCAGACAAAGAAGTCAAGGACTCTTTTGAAGTTTTGTGGATAGAGGTTCTATGGCTCTAAGGTCCTCATCTATGGCTATTCTGCTGGTGCAGATGGTAGTTACTATGTACTAGGGCTGCCTCGGCCCCAGTCCCAACTCCAGCTGCTACCCCAATTCCTAACATGACGGCGAGGGTGAGGGAGATAGGTTCTCTTTTGGTCTTATTATGGGTTTTCTGCTCATACCGAGGTCAAAGGAGTCTCCAGAGTGGTAGTAGACCCGGGAACAACTTGTACCAACATCACAGTGGGTACCTCTGCTAAAACAGCTGTGGATATACAGGGGAGTGAGTCCAGTGTCGCAGTTTCCTCCACCAGTCCATCTCAGAGGGACTAAATAGTGATTGGATCTTGGGTACTGCCAAGGTTACATTAAGCAAAGGTGCTGATGACTAGGGGGCCACTTGGCCTATGCAGGTTCCCTTCTGACCCAGAAACTTCAGCCAGTTAGTTTCTTTGTTGTTCTAATGCACATCCAGTAGGATTGGTGGAGCTAGTGAAATTATTAGTGGAGGCGATGCCTTCATAATAAGGGGGGCTCTGTTGCTAGGGACATAGCCAGCAAGAGGAGGTGAATTCTGGCCTTGTCTGGTTTTAAAGCAAAACAGGAGCCCTTTATGAGATTTAGAGCCTGTCACCTATTCCCGGGATGAGGGGCCCGTGGGTGATGGTTTGGGCTGAGGGTGTATATTTAGAGGAGGTGGAGATCAAGGGTGGGGAAGTGTTTTGAGGAGCTTTGGTTGGGGCTTCCTCGTACGGGAGCCAGGGGCTTTTGCTCCTGATAAAACCTGGTTCGCCCCTACTGCAACGGAGGCTAAGGTCCGGTCGACTAGTAACTAATTTGAATAGGACCCCACGCTGCTTTTGGTGCATAGATAAAGGTCCTGGTTATTAACCCTGTTATCCAACTGTTATCAGATTTTGCCGCATCTTTTAAATGTGATGGCCTTTCAGATTGCAATTTTTTGAATATCGGGTTCTGGTGCAGGGCTGGACAAAGGACATGGTTATGTACCAGGGTTTCGTGGCCCATTTCCATTCTCCATCATTATTAGTTACACAGGACCAACTATTGCAATACAGGTGAGTTGTTATATCTCCACAAGTTTTTCATTTCCCTGTCCTGGAATCCGCTGGGACAGGTGCATAGTGAACCCGTTCCGGCTGATGGACACCCTTCTAACCTGTTTTCTCCATTCCCCCCCTTCCATGTCATCTATCTTTGCTATTTTGTCTAGGTTGAAATAGAGGTCTGGGAACCAAGTCCCTAGAGGAGCAATTTTTGAGGTTTCACCTAGGACCTCATGATTATTAAAATTAATTACCTGCCAGGTCAGGTTATATGGCCGGTGGGGGTTAGCATCAGTGAGTATACTGCCAGCGGCGCAGGGAAGGAGGCGCTAATGGGGCAAGGGGTTGGGGATAATGCAGAGAGTCTTATCTTGAGCGGGTCCCAGAGCCGGAGTCTCCATGTCTCAGATGGTGTTGGTCCTGGCTGCCTCTGGAGCAGCCTTGGCGTGGGATGCGCGGGATCCGGGAGACTCCCCTGGGAGCTAACCTTTATGGCTGTGGGTGTGGGTCAGGAGAACAATGTAGGGTCCTTCCATCGAGGCTCTAGTCCTTGGAGAGAGCGGTGACGAGCTCCCACCTGGAAGGGGGTGACTGGTCTGTGGGTGTCCTGGCTCTGGTACAGTTCCCAAGGGGCCCAGATTTGGGCCTGTACTGCTTGAGTCCTTTTCAGCCGAGCCTGTAGGTCAGTCTTAGGATCGGAGGGGGGAGAAGGGAGTCAAGCAAGGCTGACAAAGGGGAGGTCCTCCTCGTAGAGGATTCATGGAGTGAGCCCAAAATGGTTAGGGCGTATTTCTGGCTCTTAATAGAGCTAGGACAGGAGGCATCTCCAATCTTTTAAGCCAGTCTCTAAGGTCAATTTAGTAAGGGTCTCTCTTTAATGGTTCCCATTCATTCTTTCTACCTGTCCTGAGCTCTGGGGGTCTATAGGCACAATGCAATTTTCCAATTAATCCCCACATCCTGGCTAGCCCCTGACTTTACCTGAGAAACGAAGGCCAGCCCGTTGTTTGACCCAATTACCTCGAGAAGTCCGAATCTAGGCCATTCTTCCTGAATTTTACAATATGTGTGCCATTTCTTGCCGGTGGGGTAAGTCCTGAAAAGGTATCTACAAACACCAGTAAGTACTTATATCCAGCATAGTGAGGTTTCATTTCAGTGAAGTCTACTCCCCACAGGGACTCCTGGCAGTTACCACGAGTCCTGTTTCGCTGGCACCTCGGTAGCCCCAGCTGCTACCTGCTGCTGACAGACCTTACAGGCACATGTCACTTGCTCTATGAGGTACTGTCTTTTGGATTAGAAATGGGGTTTTTTCAATTAACAATTTAGCCTTCGATTACCCAAGTGTGTCCAGGCATGCATCTGCTGGATCATTGCCAGGGGCTTCCTTTTGGGGAAGGACTATTTTCCCTTCTCTTTTTCCCAGTTTCCCTAGTGTCTTTGTTTTCTGTAGCCCCTATGGTTTTGCTTCTTCCTCATCTCTGAGGTATAAGTATGTTCAATGGTTATGTGGTTGGTTTCCTGTCAGGTTCCAGTATAGAGCAGTACTTTCTGCCATGGTGGCCTGCCTGGCCACTGGTCAGCCTGTCTGTTTCTACTCATGACGGATCCTGTCCTTTCTGGATGCCCGCAGTGAATTATGGCCACTTCTTGAGGAAGAAAAAAGGCTTTAATAAGGCAATTATTTCAGCTTTGTTCTTGATTTTCCTTCTGAGGTGTTAGGAGACCTCTTCTTTCATATATATCTCTGATGAGTATGAGCCGCTGTAAAGGCATATCGCTAATCAGTATAAATGTTAAAGGCTTTTCCCTTGGAGTTTCAGGGCCTTGGTTAGTGCTATATTAACTCAGCCTCTCTGTGCAGGTGACGTGCCAGAGTAGTGATTGTGCCCAAATGGTGTTGTGTTCCGTCTACTACCGCCGCTCCCGCCCCTCCGGGTACCTGGAGTCAAGGTGGAAGGCGCCGTCTGTACCAAGTGTGATCCGGTGGTCTGAGTTCTTGGTCTTTAAGATCTTCCCGCGTTCCATGGGTCTCAGCCAACAATAATTTTGCCCACAGTCGTGGTGGGCTTGGTTGGTCTTCTGGCACCGCAGCAGCGTGGCAGGATTTAAGGTGACCAGAGGGCCAAACTGGACGCCGTCCGCGTCCAGTAGGAGGGCCTGGTAGTGGGTTAGGTGTGCTGGTTATCCACCGTCCGGGCTGCCGCACTATGGCCTCTAGAGCATGTGGGGTAATAACAGCAGTAGCCAGCTCAAGGGTTAATTTAGCAGAGTCCTTGACCAGCATAGCGGTGGCTGCCATGATACCTAAGACATCGGGGCCAGCCGCCACCACAGGGTCCAGTTTCTGGACAGGTACGCCAATGGGTTCTTGGGAAGGCCCCACTTTTGGGTCAGGACTCCTTTGGCAATCTCCTTGCCTTTCGTCCAGAAGAGGGTAAAGGGCTTCGAGGTGTCCGGGTAAACCCAAGGGCTGGGTAGACAAGAGTGCCTTTTAGTGCCCCTCAAAAAGCCACCTGATACTCTGTCTGCCAGGGTGAAAGGGTGCTTTCCTTTGGTGAGTGCATGCTGGGGCGGCCAATTCAGCAAAACTGGTATCCACAAGCGACAGAACCCAGCAGTTCCCAAGACCTCACGTACTCGACTTCGTGGTGGTGGAAGGTGAGCCACTGTCTCTATGCGCCCCAGGGGTGAGCCACCTTTTCCCCCACTCCAGGATACATACCCCAGATATGCTGCCTTGGTTCAAGCAGAGCTGTGCCTCTGATGGATGCCCGCATCCTTTTTTTCAAATTCAGCCCTCGGAGTAGATGCCTGTACCTTGTATGGTGGTTTCCTTTGTAGGGGGCAGCCAGGGAGGAGGTCATCTTAACCATATTGAGTAGGGTCACCTCTGGATTTTTGGGTTCAGAAGTCACAGATCACATGAGCCTCATCAAGAGAGTGGGAGAGTTCTTGAATCCTTGGGAAGCTGGCCCCAGTCACTGGGTCTGAAATTTCCTTTTCTCAGATCTTTCCACCAAAGGCAAAGAGTTCTTTTGGCTTTGGGGGCCAGAGGTAAACAGAAGAAAGCATCTTTTAAATCTAATACTGTGTACCAGTTATAGCCAGGTTTTAAGGTGCTAAGTAGTTGTAAGGGTTGGGGACTGTGGGATGAATGCTTCATGGTTCTCTTTGTTAATTTCTCTCAAGTCTTGACGGGCCTGTAGTCCTGAGTACCAGGCTTTTTACTGGCAGAAGAGGAGGTCCGGCGAGTGGACAAGGTCGCAACACTCCAAGTTCAGGAAATTTGTTAATGTTGCCGACACTCATAAGGGAGCCTCCCACCGCGGATATTGCTTCTGGATAGACACGGAGGCAATCACTGGCTTTAGATCACCATGATTGGGTTGATACTTGGCCCTGAGTCCCTCCTGCCTCTGCCCAAGCTTGGGGAAAATCTTGCAACCAACCATCAGGGAGGCGAGTGATGGCCAAGGCCAAAAGCCGATGTTCATCTTGCAGAGACACAGTTAAAATTTGGATGGGCTGACCGGCCCCGATCTAATAATACCTGGGCCCCCTGTCTCGGAGAAGTGGGATTTGGGCCCGAGCTGGTCAGAAGGTCTCGTCCTAGGAGGGGTGTAAGGGCATTCAGGGATCACCACAAGAAGGAATGTGTTACCATTCCTTTCCAAGATTGACTGTTCAGTGGTTAGTCCACTGGTGCCATTTTCCCCTGCTGCCCCCTGTACCCAGGGATGTGCTGGAAGACAGGGCCTGTCGGCCTTTATCAAAACTGAATGTTGGGCCCCTGTATCCACCAAGAAGGTGGTGGGTGCCCCCACAGAGAGAGTTAGCCGGGCTCGGTGCCTTTTGACGCCCCGACCCGTCTTTCACCGGCGATAGTGGGGATAGATTTGCCCGGATCGCTTAAGCAATCTTTGATCCATCGTCCCTGTTCTGCAGGGTACACTGGTCTTTACTTTGGCCGCCTTCGCTTCTCCCTCTCCCCTGGTCCTTTCTCTTTCACTCACCGCTACCTTGTGGATTTTGTTAAATGCTTATCCTCTTTCATCCCTACGATCCTTTCGCCCTCCTCTACCTTTCGCGACCCATTTCCCCTTCCCCTGTTTCTTCTATTCACCTCTTGCCTCCTTAATCACCTTGTAATCCATAGGTCTGATCCCATCCAGCTCTCTGAGTTTTCCTGATATCTAATGCAGCTTGGTCTATGAATGCCATAGCTATGGTAGCTTTATGTTCTAGGACTCCTGGGTCAGCAGAGCAAGACTGGAACCCTTTTCCAGTAGCCTTTCCATGAAGGCTGCCGGCTTTCTGTCCCTTCCTGAGTTATAGTTCTTACCTTGGCCAAATTCTGTGGGGCGTTTTCTGCCCCTTTGAGACCCTCGGCCAACAGAGCCTAGCCATAGATTCGCTGAGACTCTCCCTACCTGGTGCCGTTTCACAGTCCCAGTCCGGTGGGTGAGGGAAACTCTGTCTATTTCATTGGGGAGTTAGCTGGGAGGCCCCTGGTCCTGGCACATTTTTCCAGGCCTCCAGGAGGACTCTGCCTTCAGTGGTTAGGAGAACCTGCAAGAGCTGCTGACAACTCATCCCAGGTGGGCCGGGACGGTGGGTGAGAGAATGGATTCTCATCAACGAGGTTGAAATTGAGGGTCTTGGGAAAAGAAAGGGTTATGGGTCTCCAGTTGTAGAGGTCAGAGGCAGAGAAAGGCCAGTATTAGACTGTAATGGAATGGACGGTGGAGGGGAAAGGAGGATCATGGGTGGAGGGAAGGTGAGGGTGGAGGAGGGGGTGGAATGGAGGGAGGATATGGAGGGGGGAAATGGACAGTGGGGACCGTGGGAAAGGGAAGGGGGGGAAGGTGGAGGGGGGAAGAATGGGGGAAGGGGCGGAGGGGGGTTTTCTAGGTGTAGGGAGGCAGGAGGTCAAGAAGGAGGAGGTCCTCTGGGGCTCATCTGGGAGAACCGGCTTGGCGCGGTCTGAATTCGTCTTCGGGCCTCTAAGGCAAGGAGGGTAGATTGGGATGGGGAAGGGGAATGGGAGGAAGGGTTTCACCCAAAAGGAGGGTTTCGACCAAATCTTCCCAAGTAATTATGTAGGCCACCTGGTCTGTGTCTGAGTGGCCCAGATCCATCATCACTCTTGCTTTGACCTGTGGTGGGATAATTGAGAGGTTAAATGTTCCGGCCCCGCGGCCACTCTACCTGAGGGTTGGCCATCTCGGACGCAGCAGAATGTTTTCCATCGCCCCTCACGGACTTCTACAGAGAGGTGGTGGGCTCGGAGCCCGAACGTCAGGAAGTGAGTCAGAGTCAGAGTTAAAGGGGTCGCCAACCGCCTGTCCCATAGTGTCTCTGTCTAGGAGATTCTTTCACACACAAGGACAAATGAAAGCAACATACAAAAAGGACCAGACAAATGAGAAGAAGCCGCCGGCCAGAGAGAGTGGCCACAGTTTCACACAAAATATTCAGATGGCAGGGGCGACGGCGCCCTGCCTACAGATTCGAGGAGGCTGACGGAGTCGTCAGCCTTCTTCCAGACTACCTCCAGGGCGTCCCCCAGGGCGTAAGTGAGAAGGTGCTGGACACGTCTGTCCCCCTTCTCCACTTAATTATTCAGACGGAGTACTCCTCAGAATTAGCCGGCAAAACAAACAGAACGAAACGAAACAGAACGAAACGAAAGTACCTGACAGAGTTCGTTCGTCCAGTCGGCGGTCGGTGGCCCGGGCCAGATGGGTCTCCGCCAGATGGGTCGGGGGTCCTCGGACGACCCCACTTCCGGGCTCATGCACCAAATGTAGGAACCGAGCTGTCGATTCCCTCCTGGGCAGGGGTCGCCGCGAAGGAACACCCGACATGGGAGTCACAGCAGAGAGTTATTTATTACTAGCGCGCTAGGGTCCCAAGCTCTAAGTTGGCCCTGGGACCCTGACTGCTTGTTACAGGCTGTTTATATAGGCAAACACAAGTTCAAACACAGCTTATGGCACAAAATTCAAACAAAGCTTAAGGCGCAAAATAATTGGGTCTAGCTATGGCCTGAGCAAGGTGTCTTGTTCTAATTGGTTAGAGCAGGACCTTATGAGGTACTTTCCTGGAGTTGTTAATTCCGGGAACTTCGAGGCAGGGTGGGACCCCCGGAATTGGCAGGGTGGGACCCCATGAGGTTGTTTCCCGGAATTGGCAGGGTGGGACCCTATCGAGGCAGGGTGGGACCTTATCGAGGCAGGGTGGGACCTTATCCAGGGCCACCTGGTGTTAATTTTTTAAGTTTTATGAGGCCTAGTTTCAATGTTCCTGTGGCAGTTTGTGGAGGAAAATTGCATGATATGAGTCTCCACATGGAGCTCTGATCGTCTGAGTGGGAGCTGCAAGTTCGTCCTGCCTCCTATCTACCATTTTCTCTGGAATCTCAAAGTATTGAAATTTTAAAAAGAATTTGGGTAAAGAACCTAAGCTCGGAATTTTAAAGTAACTTATTTATGACTACAAAGCTTCAATATAAGTCTCCTGACTTCAGGTTTATTCATTTGCTCAAAAGTATTTATTGTGCATGTATTATCTACCAGGCACTGAGAAAAGTGTTTTTTCTATTTGACCACAATGGCTTCCTGCTTTAGGAAGGGCTTCAGAGTCAATGGATGCATTTCAGGAAGATATTAATTCTTCAGAATTTGTTCATAATATTTATAGGTTTACATAAGGCATTTTTAGGAAAAGAGTTTGTAAAATGTTTCAGATATTTAAATGGCTTTCATACTGTCATGCACGTCTGTGTGAAGAGACCACCAAACAGGCTTTGTGTGAGCAATAAATCTTTTTAATCACCTGGGTGCAAGCGGACTGAGTCCAAAAAGAGAGTCAGCAAAGGGTGGTGGGATTATCACTAGTTCTGATAGGTTTGGGATAGGTGGTGGAATTAGGAGCAATTTTTTGTGGGCAGGGGGTGGATCTTACAAAGTACATTCTCAAGTGGGGAGAATATTACAAAGTACCTTCTTAAGGGTGGGAGGTTGGGAGGATATTACAATGTACCTTCTCAAGGGTGGGGAGGGTGTATTGTACAAAGTACATTCATAAGGGCGGGGGAATATCACAGAGTACATTATCCTTAGGGCAGAGAGGGTATATTGTTACAAAGTCGATTGATGAGTTAGGGTGGGGCAGGAACAAATCACAATGGTGGAATGTCATCAGTTAAGGCAGGAACTGCCTATTTTCACTTCTTTTGTGGATATTCAGTTGCTTCAGGCCATCTGGGTGTATACATGCAGGTCACAAGGGATATGATGGCGTAGCTTGGGCTACCTTTCTTACTCTGTTCATTTATTTGAAAACTGAATGTGTTCTGTAACTGCCAGGCTTGTGGTTTAGGTTTAGTACTAATTTTAAGAAAATATTTTTATAACTTTAATAACATATTTAAATTTTACCTTTCTTATTTTAAGTTTTTCCATTCTCACCAAATTTTACCATTAAATCAGGATTTGAAAAACATGTTGTGACATATTACATAAGAAAACAAAACATTTAAAATGTTACGTGCCAGGACTTGTAAATACATTTAAAATTATGAATATATTTGTGTGTCCCCAATCTGACACCCTGTGCCTATTTCAGTCCTTGCTAATAGATTATATGATGCTCTACACCTTTGCTTCGATCTAGCCTCAAACTCTTTCTCATTCTCATATTTGAAGTAGATCCTAAAAGTCTGTCAGCGTTGGTAATCAAGATACAACCTATTGGCCTTCTGAATGAGTTTTTAAATATTTAGCCTGTGGCCAGTCTTCAACCTCCAGAAAGCTACTCCACCAGAATTTGTTTACTATTGTCTTACTATGGCAGTGAATGCTATTTGTTATTTTTGAAAAAAACTTTGTAGAGCAGTATATGTAAGCTAAATAATGTATGAGAATAAGGCACAAGTCAGGATGCTTGTGTAGAAAATCAAAACAGAGTAATTCTAGAACATTTTTCCTTGTTTCTGAGAGGGTGTGTTGAGCATTGGATTGCTGACCTTCTTGACATATTCTTTTCTTATGCATCATGTCGTACAGGTTGTGCATGTGTGTCTTGGCTTAGCAAGCTGTACTCACAGTGAGAGGGGCCCTTAACCTTATTCTAGGAAGAGCTGATTTGCATATTTGCTTGCTTAAAGTAAATACAGAACAGTGATGCAATCATGAGTCCTTTGGGGAAAATCATTCCCTTTGTGAAATTGCGTGGGCTACTGATATTTCAGTGAACCGGTTTATTGAAATACTAAATAGTTTGTTATTGAGTACCTTTTTAAAAAATACTTTTTCAGTTTTGAGATGCTTGTTTCTTCTGAGCACAAAGAAAGTATAACACATGTTTCTGATCAGATGACATTTTAGGTTCTAAAATTATGGATTAAAAATTAGGGATTTTGGTAAAATTGTATTTGAGTGCCCTGGAATTCCTTCTCAGGGATTTACTACATCTTCAAGTAGCTCTCATCTCTATTAAAATATAAAGCAGTTACAGTAGTATTGTTCTTCTAAAAAAAATTTCATTATGAAAGTAAGATAAAAAAGAAAGATTAGTGAAAAAAAAGTAATTCACTAATATATTTACAAGTCCTGATGTAGATAATATTAAATGTTTTATGTAACATATCATAACATTTTTTTAAAATCATGAGTTAATGATAAAATTTGGAAAGAATGGTAAAATGGTTACCAAGTTATAAAATGTTATAATTTTTAAAAGTACCTTTTTGTATCTTTTATCCTAATGGTGATGCCAATATAATTTTAGAGGACAAGAGCAAATTATTATTCTCTTTTGAATACTTCTTCTTTGGGCAACATGTTTAGATGTTCTCTTTTTGTCATGAACGGAGACATTTCCAAAGGATATTTGTGAATTTATTTGATTTATTTCACTTTATTTCATTACTGTTATTGAGTTACAAGGGTTTTGGTTAACCTAATCAAAGAGAAGAAGACATTTAACTTTTATGATACTGAATAGAAAGTTGCTACAATAGATACAGTTCAGAACAACTTTGTAAAAACTTAACAAATTTTATAGTTTATGAAAAGAAATGTACAGCTCATGGAATCAAGGGCTGATCTCCTAAGTGGTATAAACTTGTGGAGTTTTTTTACCAGTGACAACACTACCAATTAAATCATTATACTTGTACATATATTTTAAATAAAAGATTTATGGTATCTTAGCGCCTACCATTGTCATTTGGACATAACAAATCCCATTTGAGGAACAAGTCAGATTAATTTATTATATAAAGTTTCAAGGACTTAGAACCTTCACATTGGAAAGCTGGCAAATAGCTGCAATTTCAGTCTCTTACTCAACAGAGGCTTATCTCCTCAACAACATTGCCTCTGATTGTAAATATTCAGTGTTTAAGGTTCACAAAAGACTAAGGCATTTTTTTTTTTCCTTATACAATAATGACTGTTGGAGAACTCCCCCCTCACTCCTGATTGTAGCTGTTTTATATACTACCTGCTTCCCACAGAGATGCCAGCCCTCAGTCTATAAAGCAATGTGTGTTTTCCCCCCACGGTCCTCTTGTATTCGTTTTTCCTATAGTCTTTGTTTCTATCTGTGTGGTGCAGGATTTGAGTGGGCAATGAAATCATTTCAGTACTCTGAACTCGTGCAATTTAGTCAGAGGCCAAAATTTACAATCACCAACATATAGTTTTAATTTTTCATTCCAATTTCATAATCTCGCCTCTTGTCAAGCTCACACCTAGCATATCTTCCCGCCCTGCTTCAATCATTGCTACTACTCCTCCACAAATGGAAGTATAAAACTTCATTAAGTTTGCAAATACCTATATGGTATATACATTATATCATGTATGAAAACTGCTTTCGTATTTTTGGTAAATCATTTTGTTCCATCAGTGTCTCCTGCAATGAGAAACATACACACACAGACATGAATACAAATCAGAAGCACTTACCATGGGGTCTAGGACTGCATTACATGCTTCAAGGGACAAAGAAAAGCAATTCTAAGACAAACTGTTTTACAACTTTGATTAATTGACATATAAAAGTTATTATTTATATTAAACAGAAGCATTGTCTACTGAATATTTTGTTCATTCCTTCTTGCTTAGTAGATGTAGCTTGATGTGGTAAAAATAAAATGTAGTCGAAAAGAGGGGATCTAATTTATTTAGTAAGTCTTTCACTTACCTGGAAACTAAGTTTGAGAAAAATCTATTTGTTGGATATCAACTCCTGTCAGTAAAATATGAATGAGATGAAAAAAAACACACACTTTCAAGTTATGTAGCAGAATCAAATGAGATTGCAGATGCAAATAGACTGTACGAAGTATTTTAGACACACTGAATTATCAATGAATTGTTTTATTTTTTCCTCCGGGAAATTTACTTAACAAAGAATTACCAGCTTATTTTTTTAGAGTCTAAACAATTATTGGTCTTAGTCTCATTTAAGAAATACATCATATGTTCTTAACTCAGGCCTTCATAGTTTCTGTCTTCTGAGATACCTAAAACTACATTGCACGCCTTTTCTTCTTCTTCAAGATATGTAACCACTTTGGAAACCAGGGGAAAATCAGTTTATCTTTTTCATTTTAGGCAAATATATTTGTTTAATTTATTTATTAATAAGAACAAAAAAATCTCAAGAACATTCTTGAGAAAACACAGGTTCTAATTTTTAGTATTTTTGTGGGAATCAGGTACTAAAGGCATAATATCATTTTTAGAAATGAATTATGGGATATATATATTTTTTAGTAAAGTTGTTTAATCGACTTTTTAATTAAAGAAAAGAAAGAAATGCAGACGCCAATAGCTAAATATAATTTCTTAACACAATTGCAGTTGACCATTTGTCTGGAAACAGAGATCTGAAAGAGTACATTGTCCCTTCTCAACTGCCTTTAGCATGTATATTATTTGTGGGAATAATAGTCAGAAATTCTCTTTAATCTTAGATGCATCAGATACCTTTGCTATAATAATTTGGTTTTATACTTTATTCTATCTTGGGCAAATTTGATATGCTGATATACTGATAATTTATTCATTAAAATATGTAAAGTCTAAAATAATATTGAAAATAGCTCTGTGGATTTTTTTTTCTAATTGAGCAGAAACTGTGTTAACTCAATGTTACACCACTTCCTCCTTCTTCATGTATTAAATTTGTTTTTAATTTAGGTGGATTGAGGAAAATGATGAGACCATATTAATATTTTCACTTGTTTTAACCCTTTTATTTGCTTGTGGCTTGGATTTTAATGTTAGTCTGCAAGAGTACAGTAGCAATCTAACATAGTCTTACGGGTTGCCTGTTCAATTCTGACTGTTTTAATAACAATACTTAGCTTTAGCTACTTGGAATGAAGATGCTTTGTTGGTGTTTGACAATTTTAATATGTGTGGGAAGCACCTGTATATCTTGTTGAAAGGAAATGCTGATTTAGTAGGTCTGGGAGAGGGCTTGAGATTCTACATTTCAAACAAGCCCCACCAAGGTGCTGAGTCTAATGGTCTAGCCACACTTTAAATTGGAAGGCCTAGCAATCTGATTAATCAGATTTGAAAGGATTTTTTTCTTTTCTCTCTCTGTTTTTTTTTGAGACGGAGTCTCACTCTGTTGCCCAGGCTGGAATGTAGTGGCACGATCTCGACTCACTGCAAACTCCGCCTCCAGGGTTCATGCCATTCTCCTGCCTCAGCCTCCCAAGTAGCTGTGACTACAGGTGCCTGACAGGCACCTGCCACCATGCCTGGCTAATGTTTTGTATTTTTAGTAGAGACGGAGTTTCACCATGTTGGCCAGGATAGTCTCGATCTCTTTGTGTTTTTTTTTGTTTGTTTGTTTGTTTGTTTTTAATTTTAAAATTCTATAGACATTGGTGTGGTAGGAAGAACCAGCATTTGGAAATCAAATTATCTCAGTTCTCTTTTAGTCATTTCACTAGCTTCCTAGTATTTCTAATAGAAATATAGAAGTATATGGACTTCTAAAAAAGGGCACTCGTACTTGTTTAACTTTTTTTGTTCTCTCAACACACACAGTTGACATTTTCTGGTAGGCGTAGGAAAAACAAAGTTGAATGACAAATTTTCAGATTCTCAGTCTAGTAAGGGAGAGGGACTAGTTTGCAATCAATTTGAATACAACATGGTAAGTGTTTTACAAGTATTTATCTACCACTCTTGGGGGAAGGGATCATTGAGGGGAGGATCAAAGTTCAGTAAACCTATTAGTATCTTCCTGCTAGATTTATGGAAGACTGAGTTGGATTAGACCTTGAAGGCATTGCACCAGTGTTTGGTAGGTATTTACTAAATATTTGTAGGAAGGAAGGAAGAAAAAATCCAGAGATTAAGTGAGGAATGCAGTATTTATTAATAAAATAGTCTAACCAAATGGACTGGCATTCAGACATGAATCACTATTCAATAAATTGTCATAGGAACTTGCTGAAATATGTGGTACCTATGGAGAGAGGCAAGAGAAGAGACTGGGGAGATTAGGGTGTTGTCAAATCATGAGAGTCAATGATGGTGATATTAACAAGGTTTGGAAAAAAGTGCCAGTAATTTTATATATAGTGCTTCTTTTTGTTGGTCGGAAAAAAATGTTCAAGCTCCTGTTAGCTTGTAAATATGAACATCAGCTTTCTTTTCAGATTTGCCCTTCTCCTCCTGTGCTTCCTGGGCATGATTTACCCTTTCAGCCAATGAGGCCTGGCCAGTGACAACTTGGTATCATGGAGGTGCTTCTGACTGATCAGCAGGTCCACTGGTTTTGGGTCCTATTTTTTTTTTTTTTTTCTTTTACTAGTTACCACCTTAAATGTCTTTTGACTTTAAGGTGAATATAGAAAAAAAAGAAAAAAGAAAAAAGGAGAAAGAATGGGAGGCTCATGATACAGATAGTATTTTATCCGGAAAACAGAGTCCCCCCTCAAAAAAAAACACACACATTGAAATCTACTACTTTCATATTTCTCTTTAATAAGCAATTTAATGAGAGTAGAAACTATATTGCTGCTTAATGGAGTATAAAACTTTTCTAATTTAAAGTTATCTAATTGGCTGTGAAGGGCAAAGTAGACTCACATATTCTGGGTAGTGAGGAAGAAAATGGGAGCACTTTGATGGTTCTTCCATATTTTAGACACTCATTAAGCCTGCGTTTTATTCACAACTGGGCTCATTCCCTTTATCTTCAACCCATATAAAAGGCAGGAAGGTGTAGCATTTAAAAGTAGAGATTCTGGATCCAAGCCTGCTGTGTTTAATACTTTGTCAATTACAATATTAATTTGAGCAAGGTAAGTAAACCTTATGTTTCTCTTTTTCTCTCATTTGTAAGATGAAATTAATGATAGCTGCTATGTTATACAATCATTTTGCAAATTTAATGTGTTAATACAAAAAAATTATCAACTTATAATAGCTTCTGGCACATATTAAGTGCACAATAATATTAGCTATTATTGTTCAAACAAAAGAGACAGTTTTACTTTCTTTTGATTTTAATATTGCTAACCAATTCTTTTGGGTTCTGATAAAATCTTGAACTCAATCTAAACCTTTCCTATTCTCGAGTGAGCTCCATAACCTCTGAGCTATTTTCCCAATTGCAAAATAGAAATAATCACTACTCTACAGAAGTGGTGTGTGTAGAGATAAGGTATGTGAATCTACAACCTAAAAGGCCCTCATCCAATGTAGTTGCCTTCAACTTCTCTTTCACTTTTGTTTTGTTTTGTTTTGCATATTTAGTATATGCAGACAGAAATAGGAAAATAAAGTATTTTTCCCTCTTTTTCATTTTGTTCTTAGGCAAGCTGGAAATAGGATGAGATTTACTGTTGCATTTAGATAGAAGGGGCGTGAATAGAATTTTCGGGGTAATCCACTGGGCATAGCCATCATGAATCCCCTCATTATCTGGAAAGTGTGGAAAGTCAATTTCTTTTCAGCATGCAAATATGAAGGTGCTGTGGCATCTAAAGGTTTTGGCTATCAATGTTTTATACTTAGTAACTCTAACACACATTAACTCATTTCATAGTTGGGTTTCACTTATTTTTAATATTAAGTATATTTTTCCAAAACATTAGATTTTTGTTGAAAGTTTTATAAAATATGCCATGTCATCATTGTTTATTTATGTTTCACCTCCTTACTGTGTCCATTTAGAGAATAATATATAAATCACAAACTTTAAATACACGAATATAAAAAAGCAAAATTAGTCTGCAAGTTAGAGTTTATCAGCTGGGTCAAACAGAAATCAATTCATTCAACAGATGAATTCAACAGATGACACAACTTCAATGTGTCAGACACTGTGTTGGATGCAGTTCATATATCAGGAAGCAATTCAAATATAACAACACTTTCTACAGGGCATTTATAGTCTAATGTAGCTAGGTAGAAACTTTGAGTAGTTTGGGTGGTGTCCCACTCTCCAAAGCACCATCACTGGCACTATGTTTTCATAGTCTAACATCTCACATAATCTGAATCCCCATCAGGAAGAAAAAAATTAATGTATTTAAATTGAATGTATTTAAAAATGTAATGTATTTATTGTCAGCTATATTTAAGTATAATTTATGTTCAATAAAATTGATCATTTTAGTTGGACAATTTATTGAGTTTTGATTAATATATATAGTGTGTTACTGTCACCACAATCAAGATATATAACTATGCCATCATTTAAAAAAATTGACCATGGAGCACTTTGCAGTCAATTCCCTCTCCATGCCCTGCTTTCTTTTACTGTTGTTTTGCCTATTCTAGAACGTCACGAAATAAAAACACTTAGCATAATATGCTTGAGTTCATATATATTGTTTGATGTGTCATTTTTTCCCTTTTTAATGCTAATTTTTTTTTTTTTTTTTTTTTTGAGATGGAGTCTCGCTCTGTCGCCCGGGTTGGAGTGCAGTGGCCAGATCTCAGCTCACTGCAAGCTCCACCTCCCGGGTTTACGCCATTCTCCTGCCTCAGCCTCCCGAGTAGCTGGGACTACAGGCGCCCGCCACCTCGCCCGGCTAGTTTTTTTGTATTTTTTTAGTAGAGACGGGGTTTCACCGTATTAGCCAGGATGGTCTTGATCTCCTGACCTCGTGATCCGCCCGTCTCGGCCTCCCAGAGTGCTGGGATTACAGGCTTGAGCCACCGCGCCCGGCCAATGCTAATTTCATTTCATAGATAGATACACCACAGTTTTTTTCCCTACTAGCTAGTCGATTGGCATTTTCTTCCTTTAGGTTTGGGACTGTTATAAATAATGCTGCTATGAATGCTCACATAGAGATCTTTGTATATACACAAATTTTTATTTTGTTCTGGGGAAAAACTAAGAGTAGAATAGTTAGAGCACATGTAATTTTTTAAAATTTTATAAAAAATTGCCAATTATCATTTAATTGAATGTACCATTGCATTCCCACCAGCAATGTATGAAAAATTCACATATTCTGCTTTCCTGGCAATACTTGGTTTGGTCATTCCTGAGTTTCAGTCTTTCCAGTGCATGAGTCATGACGAGTGTATGGTTATATCCTATATTTTCCTAAGAATAATGTTGTTGAATACTTTTCATGTGCCTGGTTTTCATTTGAGTATCCTCTTTTTGAAGTGACTGTTCACATGTTTTGCTCCTTAATGAGAACATATGTTTTATTTTTATATTGGATTTTTTATTTTCTAATAACTAAGTTATAATCATCCTTCATGTGTTCTAAATACTAGTTCTTTATGAGATATATATTTCACAAATATTTTTTGCCAATGTGTGGCTTGGCTGTTCATTTTCTTAAATGTAGCTTTCAAAGGGAAATAAAAAACTTTTGATAAAGTCAAAATGATAACTGTTTCTTTGATGTTAGAACTTTCTGTGTCTATTTAAAGATCTTCTAACACAAGGTCATAAAGTTTGTCCTTGTGTTTTCTTTTGGATGTTTTATGTGTTGGTTATTGTGTTTACATCTATGATTTACCTGAATTTATGTTTTATATAAAATGTGAGTTGATGGTTTCAAATTTTTTAATATTAATATTTAATGAAGTCAGTTACATCATAATTTATTTTTAACATAGTAATAATTGAGCTGAAATGACCAAATGATGGTATAGTAATATATCCTGAACTGTGTACAACTTCTTATGCTATTTATTTCATGGATTTCTGCCTGAGAAGTCCATATAAAGTTGCTTTGATTGGAGGTGTGTGGTGATTCTTTGTTTTTGCAATTCAGGACAATATTTAAGCACTCTGAATATGACATGTAAAAAATCAAAAATTTATTCTGGGTTTGCCACTGAATAGAGTAATTTTTGAGCAAATTTTTCAAATTCAGGTTTTCAGCTTCTTCATCTTAGATTGGGGTAATTCATAGTTTTGTGCAAAGCTAGCAGAGAAGCAAATGCTTTATAAATGTAAGCCCTTGTTACTGGGTTTTTTTTTTTTTTTTTTTTCTCACTCTCTGTCTCCCTTTCATTTTCTTCATTAGCTCTTTGGTTCTATTAGGAAAAAACTGTATTTGCTCAGTTAATTCTTCTCTGTACTGCCATAGTGCTCTGAGCTTAGTGTCCCGTGCTGGGATCTACTGTGGTTATCTGAATGTCAGTCTCCTTTTCCTATAGGACTATAAGCTGCTATTATGGGGGAAGTCCATCTAATAATAATTTATTCTAACTTATTTTATCAGTAAAATATTCATGACTGGGTACGGTGGCTCATGCCCGTAATCCTAGCACTTTGGGAGGTCTAGGCGGGTAGATCACTTGAGGTCAGTAGTTTGAGACCAGCCTGGCCAACATGGTGAAACTTCGTCTCTGCTAAAAATACAAAAATTAGCTGGGTGTCATGGTGCATGCCTGTAATCTCAGCTACTTGGGAGGCTGAGGCATGAGAATCGCTTGAACCCAGGAGGCAGAGGTTGTCGTGAGCCGAGATTGGGCCACAACACTCCAGCCTGGGTGATAGAGTGAGACTCCATCTCAAAAAAAAAAAAAAAAAAAAGAAAATTCATTAAGTGCCACAGTCTATTAAGTATCTTACTTGTGCACTGTGGACAAAATATAAGTAAGGTATGGTATGGTTTCTGCTTTCAAGAAGTCCACAAATAATAATGTCAAGTATTATTTTAAATGTACGTAGTCAGGCAATGTGCTGCTAACTCACACACACACGATCACCTTTAATACTCACCATAACTATTTAAAGCAATGGTATCTGCATTTGTCTGCATTTTAGAATCATCGGAAGATCTTTAAAAAGTTTTGAAGCCCAGGCAACACCCCAGACCAATTAGATAAAAATGTCTGAGAAGAGGTCAAAGGCATAAACATTTTTTGAAGCTCCTCAGTTAACCTAATGTGCAACAGTTTTGGGAACCACCACTCTAAGGTCAGTTGTAATATTACCAACCCCAGTATTCCGATGAGGTAACCATGGCTCTGAGAGGTTAAGGCACTCTGGCTCTAGGACCCCATGCTCCCAAACAATACATTATAAAACTTTCAATTAAATAAAAATTCTAAACATATGCATATAATTTTTGTATGCACAAATATATATTTACACATAAAACATACTCATAAAATATGCAGAGAAAAAGAAAGACTGGAAATATGTGTCAGAATTGATACCCAGTTGAGAGTAGAAAAAATGGAAAACCTGTATCATTTTTGGAGATATTTGGGGACATGGTGTTGTTGTTGGGTTACTTAAGAAATATTTTGAAGACAAGTTGAGATTTGAACTCAGTTTGGAAAGAGAAGTAGCAATGCAGTAGCAAGGATTGGGGAAAGTTCTTTGGGAGCAGATGGAGTAGCATGGTCAAACAACTCAACACATGAGAGAGCATGGGGAGTTTCAGTTTGACAAATAGTGGAAGGAACTAGTGGTGACCTCGCAACAGCTGAGACCTGGAGTCAGAGCTGAAAGATATGCCTAAGTCAAGTATTAGAATGCCTTCTATTGCAGGATAAAGGCTTTAAACTGTGCTAGTTTTTAAAAGGTGTGGTGAATTTAATTAAAGATTATTATGAATAAATTTATCTTCAATGCACATTATATGCTCATGCATACATTTATGCATAATTTTGAGTTTGAATACATTGAGGTAGAGTAGTGAGTGCCAATTCTCTTTAAATCTGTGCAGTGAAATTGTAAGTTCTTTGCAAGCTGGAAACCACATTTCATCATTAATTGCCAGATGCTACTGGCAAGAAGCACATTTCCCTGAATAGACTCCTATTTGCCAGTTCCAGAGATTAGCAATATAATTGGATGTCAAAATGCATCCTTTCTGCATCTTTCTTTGCTCCTCCCTGCTGTTTTCATAATGGCAAAACCTGAAAAAAGTAAAGTAGGTGATCTTACTTATTCTGGAACTCAGAAGCCCACAATAAGATACAGAGAGATGTTTCCAAAAGGAATGCACATTTATTTATAACCACACAGAAAAGTGATTGTGACATTTTTCTTCTAAATATTTTCTACATTCTTACATTCATTGTGTTAACTCAGGCTCTCTTCACCTCTTCTGAATCACGCACAGGGCTCCCTGAATTCAGTCTTCTCCTCCAAGCTGTCTTCCACACTATCAAAAGAAGCATTGCCTGTTTAAATTTCAAATTTGCCTGTTTTTTTTTTTTTTTTTTTTTTCTACTCCTACCTTTATCCTTATCATCTTTCCAGTATTTATAGAAATAGTTTCAACCTCCTTAGTATAGCTTACTAGGCTCTCTATGAACAACCTCTGTCTATTTCTTCAGTCTTATCAACATTGAACACTGGATAATAGAGGTCTTACATTTCTCATAGTTTTCCATTTCTCATCTCTGTTGTTTCCTAATATTTGTGTTTTCTTTTTTCTCCCACGTCTTTACAAGTGTTCTTCACATTGCTAGTTCTTACTGTTTTAAACAAGTTTTATTGAGATATACTTTATATAACGTAAAATCAACTCATTTAAAATGTACAATTCTATGTTTTAATTATATTCACAGGCTTGCACAACCATCACTAGAATTCAATTTTAGAAAATTGTCTTCATCACAAGAAGATGTTCATATTCATTAGCAGTCACTGCCTGTTCCTGTTTTTCCCTAGAACCAGGGACTTTTCATTTATAAGTAGAAACATACAATATTGGCATTTTGTGACTAGCTTCTTTCACTTAGGGTAATATTTTCAAAGTTCATTCATGTTATATATTAATACTTCATTTTGTTTAAATGTCATATAATATTAAATTGGGTGGATGTACACATCTTGTTTATCCGTTTGTTAGAATATGAATATTAGGTTGCCTCTACTTTTTAGATATAAATAGATATAAATAGTGCCAAGACAAATATCATTGAGTTTTGTTGTATTCAGTCTGATAATTGCTGCTTCCTGATTGTTTAGCCCATTCACATTTGATGCAATTATTGCTATAATTAGATTTGTGTGTCGTTTTTCTTTTTGATATACCTCATGACTGTTTTGTTCCCCCGATGCTCTTTTATTGTCTTTTTTGTATAATGTGATACTTTCTAACATTTTTAATTTTTTTTTTGAGACGGAGTCTCACTCTGTCGCCCAGGCTGGAGTGTAGTGGAGTGATCTCCGCTTACTGCAAACTCTGCCTGCCGGGTTCACGCCATTCGCCTGCCTCAACCTCCTAGCAGCTGGGACTACAGGCGCCCGCCACCACGGCCAGCTAATTTTTTTTTTTCTTTTTTTCTTTTTTTTAAGTAGAGAGGGGGTTTCACCGTGTTAGCCAGGATGGTCTCGATCTCTTGACCTAGTGATCCACCCGCCTTGGCCTCCCAAAGTGCTAGGATTACAGATGTGAGCCACCACGCCCAGCCTTAATTCTTTTTAATTGTATGTTTTGAGCTGTGTTCTTATTGCTTCCTCTAAGGCTTATAGTATACTTCTTAAATTATTAGATTCTACTTCAGATTTGTACTAATTTATTTCTAGTGAAGAATAGAAATTTTATACCTATATAGCTCCTTTGCCCCAACACTTTTTTCCCTAATATTTTATACATACCATGACCACGTATGTTATCTTTTGTCTTCTAATGAAGCTGACAGAATATAGAGTAAGTACATAATTTTAGAATGTGCTCTATTAACCTCATTTACAATTTCTGCTTCTCCTGTTTCTTCCTGTGAATTCAAATGACAAATTATTGTCATTTTGTTACTCCAATTTAGCTATTTTTCTGTCTTCTGTGTGCTATTGTCAAATATATTAGATTTCTATATATCACAATTACATATATATCTATGTATTCATACATGCATACTTATGCATGTATAATTTGATGCAGTTATTTTTAAAGCAGATAGCAGAAGAGGTATACAATTACAGTTAACCCTTGAACAATGTAGAAGTTAGGGGCCCCGATCCCAGGGATGGTCAAAAATCCGCTAACTTTTGACTCCCCAAGTAGTTACTAGTAATAACCTACTATTGACTGAAAGCCTTACCAATAATATAAACAGTCAATTAACATATATTTTGTATATTACATGTATTAAAGACTGTATTTTTCTAATAAAGTAATTTAGAAAAATGAGCATATTATTAAGAAAGTCAAGGAAGAGAAAATATAGTTACCCTTATTCATTAAATGGAAGTGGATCATCACAAAGGTCTTTCTCCTCGTCCTCTTCACATTGAATAGGATGAGTAGGTGGAGAATGAGGAGCAGTTGGTCTTCCTATCTCCTAGAGGCAGAGATGGAAGAGGAGGAAGAGGTAGAAGGGGAGGTAGTAGAGACAGACACATTGATTAGCTTACATTAGAAAAATATCCGCATAGAAGTGAACCTGTGAAGTTCAAACCAATGTTGTTCAAGTGCTAACTGTATAATCTTGTATATATTACTTATTTTATTACTTTCACTGGTGCTCTTTTTTCCCCAAGTGTATTTGAATTATTGTCTTTCATCACTTGGTTTAGTCTAAATAAATTATTTTAATGTTTCTTGTGAGGCAGACCTGCTCACAACAAATTCTCAGTGTTTGTTCATCTGGGAATATCTTTTCTTTGGCCTTGATTTTTGAAAAATTTGCTGGATATAAAATCGTTGGGTGACATCTGCTTTATCCTTCAATACTTTTTTTTTAATAAATAAAGTTTATTGAGTTTCTTAGATCTATATGTTTATGTTCTTCAACAAATCTGGAAAAATTTCGGCCATATTTCTTCAAACTTTGTTCCTGTCCTCTCTTCTCTCTCATCTTGGAGACCACATTTACATTTAGAACAGCTGCCTTCTCTTGATAAACAATGGAGAGCAGAAGGTAGTGTGTTAAGATATTCAAAGTATTGAAGGATAAGTACTTTGAATATCTTTACACACTACCTTCTGCTCTCCATTGTTTATCATGAGAAGGCAGCTGTTGTTACTCTTGGTGTGGTCTCTTGTCCATGCTGAGTTGTTTTCCTCTTGCTGCTTTCTAAAAGTTCTTTTAATGATTGCCTTTCAACACTTTGACTGTGATATGTCTGAGCATCAATGCTTTGCATTTCTCTTATGTGAAGATTGTTGATCTTGTTGGATATATGTGAATTTTTCAGCTATTATTTCTTAAAATATTTTCTGTTCCTTTCTTTTGGTATTCCATAATTCTTAAGTTAGTGTGATTAACAGTGTCCCCAAATTTTTTGAGGCATTGCTCATTTTTCTTAATTCTTTTTTCTCTGTTTCCTCAATTGCATTATCTCTATTCATCTATTATTAATTTTCCATATTATTTTTTCCTCCAGGTCAAATATAGTGTTGAGCATCATTAGTAATTTTTTTTTCATTTGGTTATTGTACTTTTAACTCCAAAATTTTCATAGTGTCCTTTTCAGTAACAACTTCTTTATTGCTGTTCTCTATTTACTAAGACATTGTCATCATACCTTCATTTAATTACTTAAACATTATTTTCTTTAGTACTTTGAACATATTTATAATAACTCTTTTAAATTCTTTATTTTCAATATCCACCATCGGGCTTTCTCAAAGGTCATTTATATACCCTGCTACAATGTCATCTATATCTTAAACATGTATATTCTGAAGAACAGGGCAGAGTTAGCACCAGAATTGTTTCTTAAAGGCAGGCTCTGGGCCCTAATTTCCCTAAAGCACGCTATTCACAGGCTAAAGTTATTGTTGTTGTTATTTTAAAATATATGATATGACAACAAGAAACACTTCTTAATCCTGCTGAATATAGATAATATAACTCATGGGATTTTAGAACCTTGTGAATCCACCGCTTTTAAAATTTCCTCTTCTCTGAATGAAAAACAAGGGTGAGGAGATCCATAAGTATTTCTTCCACATTGTTGACTCTTGGAGAATCAAGTAGCAACTTCCTCTTGAAACTCTATCTATCTATCTATCTATCTATCTATCTATCTATCTATCTATCTACCTATCTATCCATCCATCCATCTCATCCATCTAGATATACTTAGATAGATCAGCAGAACCATATAAACAGAGCCAATAGAAAATATATGTTTACATAAAAGCCAGTGGTGTAATTCCACCCCATAAATATATACACCTACTATGTGCCCATAAAAATTAAAATAATTAAAACTAAAAAAAAAAAAAAAAACTTGAAGAAAACTCAGTGTTGTATTTCCAGTGTGAATCCAAACATCTGAAAACCAGGAGAGCCAGTAGTATAAATCCCAGTGAAATGGCAGGAAAAGACATAGATTTTAGCTCAGAAACCAGGCAAGATGCCAAAAGGATAAATTCCTCTTTTCCCTTCTTTGTTTTGTTTAGGTCTTAATGGGTTGGATGATGTCTACCTGCATCCTCTATTTCTTCCTATCTATTAGTTATCTCTATCTATCTATCTATCTATCTATCTATCTATCTATCTATCTAAGGTCTAAATGATTTAAATCTAAATGATTTCTATGACAAACCTAATTTCAAATTGTATTTTTATTCTCTTCACTAACACCATTGGTTGCATTAGTTTAATTTAAGCAAGTAATTTAAGCAAGAAAATTTATAAAACATTTTAAGTATACTTATTTTGACTTTTTCTTTTGTTCTTGGAATATATGGAGTGTGTACTATTTGCTATGCATAAATGAACACGTGTGTATTCTATTGAGTCATGTCAGAGTAAACATTATCTTCAATAAAAAATATACTGTGTGCTTCCTCAGAGGCACCGGTTCATAATACTGGATTTGCATGAAATTTTATATATAGATATTTTGAAACACTGAAGCCAGGCTAAGTCACTTGAGATTCTGTCTCAGAAGGTTCGAGTTGGAGAGTGGATGTTTTCACACACAGTGACAATGATATAAGGATTAATGATTTAAATGTGTAGAAACACACAGGCGAAAAATGATCAGAACTCTTTGGCATTAGTTTGCAAACTTTTTTGAATTGTCTGACAAAGAAGAAATCAATCTTTCTTGCCTGAGGTAAGCTTAATGTAACTCTTCTTTGTAACTCAAATGTCCACTTTTTTTTTTTTTGAGATGGAGTCTAAGCTATTTGGCCAGATTACTAGGAGGGGCAGTAATGGGTGGATACCCATGATGGATGGGTAGATGGAGGGAGAGATGAATGGATGGAAAGGTAGATAAGTAGGTAGATGTATGAGTCAGTAAATGGAGGAATGCATCGATAATAGAATGTAGGGTAGTGAGTAGACAGATCAATGATGAATGGATGGGTTGACTAGGAGCTAGATTGATGAATGGTGAGGTAAATAAATAAATGGATGGTTGAAGGAATAAAAGACATATAAAAAAGAGGGAAACTAAATGTTAACTCTTGCTTGCGATGTTTAATCTACCAAATTAACCCCCAAAAATGATTTCCTATGTTCAGTAAAAAAAAAAAAAAAAAAAAAAGTGTAGTTTAGAAGAGATTTAATTTATTAATTATCCAGTTGTGAATTCTTCATAATTAGATCATAGGAATGTACACTAAGCCCTGTGGGGGCTAGTTAGAAGAAGCAAAGTGACAGCTCCAAGCCAGGTGAAATAAATATTTGACCTCTATTTTCACAGATACAATTATAAGGCATGCAACCTCTCTAACCGTAAGGATAAGCTAGTAACATATGAGACAGACCAACAGAAATTTAGCAGTTCTTTTTGTCTTTAGGGAAGCAATACAGCTAATGAATTGCATTATAAAGACCATTTTTTTTTTTTTTTTTTTTTTTTTTTTGCTGAAACAAAAGTTATAGCTCAAACTTCCCGATAATTACCCCAAATTAAAAAAATACATATATGCATCAGTTCTTTTTTTGCTGTTGTTTTTATTCTTTTGCATTTATTGCCTCATTTAAGCTTGGGAACAAACTTGTGCTATAGTGAAATATTTTAGTACTTTTTTTAGAAGGAAATCTCAGTGAGGAATTAGGTTAATTATCTTTCTAAGGTTTCTAAGATGATGATACATCTGTCACATGACAAATCCATTAATCAAGACATTGATAAGAACATTTTTTAGTTTCTTTTTGTGTTGTATGTGGTAGCTTCTTAAAATATCTCAACTGAAATCCTCAATTTGTCTTTCAGCATTTTTTGTTCATTTTTGTCTTCCTTCAATAAGAGAGGGAAGATACAAGTTTCATGTCTCATTTCAGTTTACTCTCATTTGGGAGGCAATGAAGCCCTGAGCAGCATAATAACTGGGAATAAAATGTGCATTATCTTATGGAGATTTGCAGGAGTAGACTTGATTAGTGAAAGCTGGGTATCAGGTATATGGGTACCAACTGCCAAATACTTTTGAAACAACGTTGGGCCACACAGACTCTTTAGCCTTTTCAAGTTTCTCTTGCCTTCCTTGTTAAATGATTATAACAGTATTAATTATTACTGCAGATAATACACTCAAATGTCAGCACAATTCTTGGCATATGATAAATATTTCATAAACTTACAATGATACTATTATTCCTATTTTGTTGCAGTTGAAAAACTGAAGATTTGAGAAAATAAGGACCTTGTCCATTGGCTTGAAGCTAATAAATAGAAAAAGAAAAATACTTTAAGTTATATTTTAGGGTTCTTTTTCTAATACCCCTAATTATAAGAATTTAATTAATTATAAGCATTTAAGATTGTATACATGAGTTAATAAAGTTTATGTGGTTGTTCCATGTTTGTGCTTAGGAGCCAATTATATTTTATCCTCACTTGTGGCTTTAGTCATTATCCTAATTAGCTAAAGTAAAATACATTTAAGCATATATAAAAAAATGTGCTACTAGAGATCAGTAGGTTTTCAATTAGCCTTTCCCTTCCAGTTGTACAATTTGGGAGGCAGATTTTTGTTGAAGGGAACGAAAATCTACATCCTTCTTGCCACTCTAAATGTAATAAAAGTATGTCAAAGTTGAAAACTCTTGCAAAAACTTTACACCATCCTTGATCATAGCACATATTCTATTTACAATGGGAAATAATGGTTAGTTCTTTATATTCTCCAATGCAGCATACATTCTTGGAGGATGAGGTCTCTATTTTATGTGTCTTTATCACTATTACAATTTGCATATTGACTGGCACATGGTAGATAATTGATACATATTTTTGGAATCAACATAAATTGATTGGAATACGAGTCATTATTTTGCTAACAATTCAACAGATGTATTTATTGGCAACTGAGGTTGGGGGGAATCATAGATCTGGTAATAAGATGAACAAATATGAAATAATGTGGAAGCAGCCTTATTATAAAAAAGAACATCTTTCTTTAATTATAATATACATTTTTGTTGTTATTGCCATTATTATTATCTTTCCACCATCTATGTATCTTGATCACATTTAAAAGTGTTTCTAAATCATATTATAATATAAAAATGATACATTCAACCAACATTTTTTAGAGAATATAATGTTGACACATGTTTTTGCAGGCACCTATATGATTTATCAGTAACCAAAAGTTCCCTACTTTGGTAGAATTTATATCGAAGTGAATGGGATGAGCAATATTCAATAAATAGAAAAAGAATATATGTAGTATATTAGAAAGTTAAATGTTATAGGAAAAAGAATATGTAGAAAGGAATGGGGAATTGGGATTTCCAGGTGGGAAATGAGGCAATTTACAATGCTAAGAGTCTAGAATGGACCTCTTTAAATGAGCAACAGGAGCCAAGAGTTGAAAGAGGTGACGAGTTTGAGAAGTGAGAGATTCCAAAATGTGGTCTTGAAATCATCAGTACCTGAGTTTTACTTTTATTTCCTTTAGTTACGTGTATATATGTTTCTTTGACTTGGTAGACTTTTGTTTGCACACTTAATAAGTAAGGAAAATAATACTTTTTGTCCTACTGTTTGACTTTTATAAATTGATCAGAACTTGCTGTGTAACACTAATTGTTATTTAATGCATGTTAAGAATACAATGTGCTAAGAAATATATTGACATGGGTTGAAGAGCTCTTTGGCCCATCTTTGTGGGCCTCACATTTCTAGGGCTTCAATATTTCTTAGAGTTTTGCTTTCTCCTGTAAGCAACTTTACCAGATTCTGTGCCATTTGGCTCCACTTATGCATTCAAATGAAAATAACAAAAAAGTCTGTTGAGAAATAGACTACGGAAATGCATTGAACATCTCTACTAAAGTGCATTAAAATAAATTTAAGAAAAAAATACACATTTAGAGTAGTAGGGAATTAACAAGCCGATATGTAGATGTTTCACTATCTGCTGCTTTCAACAAAGTTCAGTTAGTAGAAAACAATTTTTGAAAGGATTTTTGGAATAAGCATCTAGTGCAGCTGCTGTACTTTGACAGTAACAAAATTAAACACTTGGTTTAATCCAGCCTTCAAATGGCAGAAAGATTGGCATAAATAGCCCTAGGGGACCATAATATTCAAGCAGATTCACACAGGAAAAATAAATACCTGTGGGAAATATTTCCACTGACTTAATCCTGACATCTACAAAATTTTATGCTGGATTGTATCCACTGTCTTCTCAGCACACTTGTCATTAAAATTAATAAACCACCAATTCCTGTGCCTGTTGGAAGGAAATGCAGCCATTGTCTGTCATGTCAATTAACTGTCAGAAAAAAGAGATTTAGAGGATGGACTGAAAAGGCTCCTAAAGGAACACTTCTTGGACTTTAAAAGAGAGGACTTGAAACCTCAAAACATTTAAGTAGATATAGAGTACTTGTAAATACAGAGACTTTTCAGTACAAATCCAGGAACAAAAACTTAAAAGTGCTTTGGAAGAATATAAGAATCCCGTTTTCTTTGTACAGTATGTGGAACCTACATCAAACTCATTCACTTGCTAATTTGTTCATCCAATGTTGATTAATAATCCACTATATATCTGACACTATTCTGGTAATTATTTATTCAATGATTAGCAAAACAGATGTAAATCCCTATTGTCTAGTGAGGGAATGAGATATTAAACAGACAAATAAATGGATAAATGACAACTATAATAAGTAGGAATGAAAGTTAAACCGTATTTATTAATATAACCATAAGAATAAATGGTTGTGTAATCCCAGCACTTTGGGAGGCCGAGACGGGTGGATCACGAGGTCAGGAGATCAAGACCATCCTGGCTAACACGGTGAAACCCCGTCTCTACTAAAAAATACAAAAAAAAAAAACCTAGCCGGGCGAGGTGGCGGGCGCCTGTAGTCCCAGCTACTCGGGAGGCTGAGGCAGGAGAATGGCGTGAACCTGGGAGGTGGAGCTTGCAGTGAGCTGAGATCTGGCCACTGCACTCCAGCCTGGGCAACAGAGCGAGACTCCATCTCAAAAAAAAAAAAAAAAAAAAAACAGAATAAATGGTTGAACTGTTAAAGCACTACTGTACCAACTGGTAAATAACCATCTTTTTTTTTTCTTCCTGGCCTATCTCTTGGAATCTTTCACTTTTCCCTGCCACTCAGTAATACATGGCAAACACCTGTTACAGCACAATGGCTTTGCCATAACACTCTGATAACCTTGCAGGACTCCACATAGGTCAATAGCAAGGATAACCTCTACTTTAACACAAGTCTTTGTACAGTGTTCTGTGATCCTCCAGGAAAAAAAAAAGGAGGACAGGTATTTTGTTATGAGATGTTACAAGACTGTTTTTCTTCTACCTCCCTATCTCGCAGGAGGTTGCCGTGAAGCAATATTTTATGTGTCTCCTGTGCCAGTGAAGCATGAGACTTTCCACAGTGCACCTCTTCCCCTTCTTGGGTACAGCTATAGACTGAAATTGTTTGGTTGTAATTTAGAGTTTGATCCAGAATGCCAGAGAGACCTACCACTTGTGTTGTCTGTCATCTGGCACCCCTGGTCTGATGTCATCCAGAGACTGGGAGTGTGAATTGCCAACACCATGCTGATCTTCCTTATGCAGTCATTGTGAGTAATAAACTGTCCAAATATATTTGGACTCATTGCCTCCTTTCTGGCTGAATCTATGAGACTGTGTCAAGTCAGCTTAGGAGCTTCCACCGTGCTGCTGCTTGGGGACTGCTTAACTGCTTGAAACCTGCCAAAGCAGGAATCTGACAGGACCCTGCTCCAGCATTCAGGGAAGAGTAGGATTCTATTGGTGTACATCCACACCATACCAATCATTGTATATTTTGAATATCACAATGTGTGCAAGTACTAGGAAGAAAAATATGATATTCCTCAAGATAATATAACATAGATACTAAAATTTGTAGTGAAAAATGAATTTCTGTGGGAATTAGCATTTCGGCTATGATCTGAGGAAGGAGTAGGAATGGACCAGAAAGAATAGGATAGCACATAATTTTCTACAACTCTAGGAAGAAAGATCAGGTACATGTGAAGATGGTGAGGAATGTAAGAATATGTCTCATTCAGTGAACTATAAAGAAAATCAAAGAGAAATTATACTGCACACGTGGGTCAAAATATCTCCCTGACAACTTAGCAAAACACCAGTACTTACACCCATAAAGACAGAGTTTTGAGGCTTCCTAAATAGAATGCCCAGATAATTTTGTTGTCTCATTATTTAAGAGATATATTGATAGTCTTAGTGAGGAATACAAAAAATATTTGAAGACCATTTTGTCTATAAGTTTCATAAAGATAGGGATGTTGCTTTATGTTGAGTTGCATTTGTAACTGATTTTATACTGAGTGTTAAAAACATCTGGTAAATGAAGATGTGAGAGAAGGAAAGAAGGAAACAAGTAACTCAAAGAGGAAGGAAAGGAAAAAGAGAGAAGGAGGTCTTTTATTTTAGAGGAGTATAAAATTGATAAAATGGCTGGGATTTATTAGGCCTGCAGTAAATACCTTTCAAAAGATCAAATGAGAGAGGAGAAAGGTGTAATAAACATTTCATGTAATGAAAAATATAAATAAATAAAAATAATTTATAGTCTTAAATAATTAACCCTGATAATATATAAATTCCAAAGTACCAACACGCACTTGTGATATGACTTGACACAATCCTCCTGGAATAATTCATCTCTCGTTGGCTTGCTCAGGGGAATTTGAACAAAGAACGTGGGTGCATTCTACACTAATTTCATGACCAGGAATATAAAGCAACATTATTACTGGCATACCTTGGGTGGTGTGGATTGTGTAGACAGACAAACATAATGACCTCTAAAGATAATATTGTGACAAACTATGTAAAATCTCAAACTGAAGATAAGGGAGTTTGCGTTTTATTGTAAAGACAATAAGAAATCACTAAAGTTGTTTTGTCAAGAGGAAATGTGTTAAAATAAAGTTTCATGAAAAACATGTTGGATCATGCAGAATGACTTTGTGAAGGGGAAAGGAGAAACAGAGAGAGAGAAAATGCACAAAACTCTATGAGATAGTTGCAGCAATCTAGGCAAGGGTGGAAACAGAGATCTAACTTTGTTAGTCTTAAAAACAGCAAAGAAGAAACAAATGGAATTTATGACTGAATGGACATGAGCATAAAACTACTTTTGACGTTAGAATAGAGATCACATGTGTGGGACACACAAGAATGACACCTGAGAGCTGTCCACATTCTAATTCCTAGAACATGTGAATATGTTATTGGGTCAGTGCAAGCAGAGGTGGGATAATGTGGTCACAAGCAAGGAATGCAGGCAGCCACTATAAGTTGGGAAAGGCAAGGAGTAGATTTTTCCCTGGAACTTCCAGAAGGAACCAGGATTGCCAACACCTTGTCTTTAGCCCAGTAAGATATATTTTGGATTTCTGACTTCTAGAATTTTAAGGCAACACATTTTCAATGTTTTAAGCCAGTAAGCGTGACGATTTGTTACAGCAGCCATAGGAAACTAATATAATCTGCTATTGATAGTAACATCAAGAGTGAGAAAGTCCTGACTTCAATTTTATACGTGCTGCCTTGGAGGAATCAGAAACACGTGATGAGTGAAAATATTTTTCAAAAAATAAAACAATGGAGTTCTGTTCATGGAAAACATGCAGATAACACTGATAAATAAGTCATAGGTGTAACCGGAAATAAAGATTTTGGTGATTTCTTATGTTTGGGTAGAAAACAAGAAAGAAGCATAAGAGAAGGCTGGGAAGTAGTGAGAAAAAGATGAGCAGAGATGAAAAATGAAAGAAGGTGGGATTTGGTTGAGAAATCTTAATGGGAAAATTACCAGAAGAGTTGATGATCAGCTATTTCACATGCTACACAAATTTCCAGGGTGGTGAGGCCTGTGGTTTTTCCATACTTGAAGAAGTTCTAGTTTAAAGTGATTTCCAATTCATGGAATTAAAAAAAAAAAAAATAGAATACAAACGCCAACATTTTTGCTAAAGTAATATTCCACAGAAGTCAGAAAAATAATTCTTCCTTGGGGTAAGGTAGCATTACAATGGGAGACAATGTAAAGATGTTAGAAGTGTGCCATGGACTGAAGTTGTTTAATTCGTAGGCATACTAAAGGCCCATCTTGTTGTCTTGTTCAACTTGGCTTTTAAACCATTGGAGTGAAAGTAGCCTGGTATAGTAAGTTTGGATTCAGATAAATGTGGTACCAAAACCCAGCTGTTATCTTTTGCTTATTCTCTTTGATCCTAATTCTTTTTTAAATTGCAAATTGGCAAATTATAGTTGTATATATGTATGAGATACAAAGTCATGTTAGTATTTATGAATGCAATGTAGAATAATTAAATCAGGTTAGTTGACATATCAGTTTCTCTAAATATTTATCATTTTTTATAGTAAGAACATTTGAAATTACTTTTAGCAAATTTGATGTGTATCATAATATTTACCACATTCATCATATTGTGCAACCTCCAAGAAAAAAAAATCATATTCCTAATTGAGACGTTGTATCCTTTGATTTCATCTCTCCATCCCCTCTATGCTTTCCAGCCTGTTTACTGCCCTCCAACTCTCTGCTTTGTTTCAGAGACTACATATAAGTGAGAACATGTGGTATTTGACTTTCTTACCCAGCTTATTTCACTTAGCATAATGCTCTCCAATTCCATCCATGTTGTTACAAATGACAAAATTTATTTCTTTTTAAAGGCTGAATAATATTTCGTTGTTTATATATAACGCATTTTCTTTATTTGATGGTGAACACAGGTTGATTTCTTAACTTGACTACTGTAAATAGTGCTTCAATAAACATGGGAATGCAGATATCTGTTGGGCATACTGATTTCAAATCTCTTGGATAAATGCCCAAAAGCAGGATTGCTGGATCACACAGGAATTCTATTTTCAGTGTTTTGAGAAACCTCCATATGTGTTTCTTCAGTGGCTGTACTAATTTACTCTACCACCAACGGTGTGCCAGGATTCCCTTTTCACCGCATTCCTGCCAATGTTTGTTATCTGTCAAATGAGGATAATTACTTATCTCTTAGGATTAATGAGAATATTTAGATGTTAATTCATGGTAACTGGCACATTTACCTGCTACATGCTGGTAATTACAGAATGGTGGTGATTATTTTATATAATCTCAGCAAAAGAGGCAGAGAAAATGAGAATAAGAGTCAAGTTAAAAGCATTATTAGATAACAGAATGTATGTGGGAAAACCATAGATATAGTAATATAGAAACAGCAAGATTTTCACTTTATTTATACCCAACCCAACATTAGTTAAGGTAGTATTAATTTTCATAACTGATCAGCACACTACCTATGTAGTTTGCAGGACCACATCTCATCCAGGATTTTAAAAGATGCATATGTATATTGAGCTGATAATATCTGCCTAAGTAAGGAACAATCAGATAATCTTCATTTCTTCCAAATCTCTTTCAAACTACAGGGTATATTATACTATGAGGCTATTCCTCCAAGCAATTACTACCTCCTAGAACACTTGAAGTAGACAAAGGCAAAATGGATTAATGGTAACTTTCGATAGAATTTTGCCCTCGTGAAGTCAATAAATTCTATAGTAAAGAAATATTAGATGCTTCTAGATTATATCTCAAAGCATCTTTTTTTTTTCCCACTGTATTTCTTTACCTAGATAGTCAATCCAGGTTCAAATATATCACAGAAATTTCTTGTTATCAGTGCACAGTATAAAAGGAAATGCCTGATATCCATTTTCATGAAGACAAACATATTTTTAATTACAGAGTAAGTAAAAGTTTCAGACATTTTCAGAAAGTACAATTTCTAGATGTGTAGTTCAGAGTCTAGAACCTATTTATTAAGATTTAAAAGCTATGTAGATTATCAGTAAAGTAGCTGAGAAGTCCCATTAAGATTCCCAAGACTAATATAAGGAAAAAAAGTCTGTATAGGAAGACGTCTAAACAAAATAATTCTCAAAGAACAATCATCTAATTTCTAATCATAAAGAGTGGACGTGTGAAAATTGTCATTCTTCCTTTCTTTTTTTTTTTTTTTTTTGAGACAGAGTCTCGCTCTGTCCCCCAGGCTGGAGTGCAGTGGCGCGATCTCGGCTCACTGCAAGCTCCGCCTCCCGGGTTCCCGCCATTCTCCTGCCTCAGCCTCCCGAGTAGCTGGGACTACAGGCGCCCGCCGCCTCGCCCGGCTAGTTTTTTGTATTTTTTAGTAGAGACGGGGTTTCACCGTGTTAGTCAGGATGGTCTCGATCTCCTGACCTCGTGATCCGCCCGTCTCGGCCTCCCAAAGTGCTGGGATTACAGGCTTGAGCCACCGCGCCCGGCCCGTCATTCTTCCTTTCTGTTGGCATAATTTTCACCATTTTTCTCTGTTATGAATTCTAGACATGTAATTCAAGTTTATGAATTGCATACTAAATGTTTGGTGAAATTCACCTGGCCTAAAAGTAAATTTTAAAGAGATAGTTTTCTGCTGAAAGCTCCATTTCTTCAGTTTTCTCCACAGAAAACTCTCTCTGCCAACGAATCTCTTGATTCATATTCAAAGCGTCTCTGGAATATCTCTGTCTACAAAGAAAGGATATCAACAAAATTTGATAGCCATTGAAATCAATATGTTTGTGCTTTAATAATTCACAAAAAGACTGAATAAATTATTTGTTTTTAAAACATTCTCTGGATGAAATATAAAACATGAGATTATAAGCTTTGAAAGCAATTTTGAAGAAAAGTTATAGGTTAATAAAATTTAAAAAGTGTCTAGTCATTAAAATGATTAATAAACTAGTATGATAATTTTACATATAATTTTTTTAAATTAACACCTACTGTTTTGAAGAGAAGTTTAACAAGAGAGTTTAAAGAAGGAACGATATTAAATGCACGTAGAATATTAAATGGCTCATTTAAAACATAAATATTAGGAAATAAAATCACATGTTATTGTGTCTACTCTGGTACATTAACTGGATGTGTCTATTACTATAGAAAACATCTGAGGAGTTATAAATTCCTTTAGATAGAGCATTTAAAAATCATCTACTCAAAAATTCTTACTTTGCACACAGGGAATTTGAGATCAAACAGTAAGTCGCAAAGATCATGCAGTAACTGTGACTCATGGATCATTAATCTCTCCTGGAGTAATTTTTAGATATTCTTAAAGATAAATCAAGATAGTACATTTAGGTCTTCTAGTGGAAGTGGTGTTTTATTATAGTTTTACTTGCTTTATCTGATAAGTAATTACGTTGAACATATTTTCATGAGCATTTTTGTATTTTGAATATAGCCATTTTATGTATTAATAAACCACTTTTCATTTATTCAATTATTTGACCAATTTTTTAAAAATGTGGTTGTTTGTATTTTTAATTTATTTACTACCTAAGTCTATTTAACTTTTTTAATGGTTGTCTTCTTATTGTTGAACTGTAAGTTTCATTTGTATATTTTGGATTCTAGTTCTTTCACTGATACATATTTTCTCTTGTTTATGACTTGGCTTTTCATTCTCTCTGCAGTGTCTATTGAAGAACAACATTTTATGTGTAATAAATTATATTTATATTTTTCTAATGTTTGGGCTTTTTTGTCTGTTTAAGAAATATTTGTCTATCTCAAAGTCACAGCGATTTTCTTCTAGAGGATTTGTGCTTGAGCTTTTACACTTAGGTCTATAATTCATTTCTCATTTTTGTTTGTGAATACTGTGAGGAAAAGATCAGGGTTGATTTTACACATGCACACACACATTATGTTTATATATAATAGATTATATATTATATATAAGATATATATGTATATTTTATACACTATAAAATATACATTTTATATACATATATACACATACAATGTGTGTGCATGTGCAAAATATATATTTTATACTATATGTTATATATACATAGTGAATATAATATATTCATTATATCAATTGGATATATCCATTATATAATGTAAAAATATATATTTATATTATATAGTGGATATAATGGATGTATACATATATAATGTGCATGCATGTATAAAGTATGTATAACATATATATATATGATAAAATCTCCAATTGCTTTCTCACTATTTATTAAATTTAGTATTTTTATACATTGAATTATACTTTGACTTTCTCAACAATCAAATAACTATGTATGTTTTCAACTGACCATATATTTGGGTCAATTTCCAGATTCTGTCCTGATCCGTTGTCATATATGTCTATGCTTATGCCAATGACACACTGCCATTAATGTAGCTTTAGAGTTAGTCTTAAAATCAAATAGTGTTAGTCCTACAGCTAGTGCTTTTCTAAAGATTTTGGATACACATTTCAGAAATAGCTTGGCAAATTTACCAAAAATTATCCTGTGGGAATTACAGTCTGTTTGTATTTTATCTGTATATTAATTTAGGGAGACCAGACATCATAAGAATAGTAAATATCTTATTCAATTGCAAACAATATTTTAATTCATAATCATTGGACATCTTTCTGATTATTTAAAATTTTTGTTATTAGTCTTAGTAATGTTTTGTAATTTTCAACACAAACGTTTTTCACATTCTTCATTAAATTTTTTCCTAACAATTCGAAATTCATTTTTTCTCTTTTTTCACACTCTTTTCTTTCTAGTATTCCAATATACATATATTAAAGTGTTTAATATTATTCTGAGCATTTTTGAGACCCTGTTCATCTTTCTTCAAGCTTTTTTCTCTTCACCATTCTTCAGAATGAATCGTTTCTATTAATATCACGTCATATTTACTGACTCTTTTTCTGTCATCTTCATTTTTTAATGTGCATCCAATTCATTTTTCTTTTTAGAATTTTCATTTCCTTTTTAAAATAATTATATGCAACTTTTATGTTAAGATTTCCTCTTTTATCAAGAATATATTAGCTATAAGTTCTTAATCCTATTTTTAATAGCTGCCTTAAAGTGTTTTTCTGCTATATTCAACATATAGACTATCTAGATATTGGTTATAATTCTTTACTCTTGTGTGTGACTTTGGAACATATATATATATATTAATAACTAGTGAGATTTTATGTTGCGATGGAGATTTTGGTTGATATATTATAGAGACTCTGGATTTTATCTTGTGAATATTTTCTATTTTTTTTTCTAGAATGCTGTTAAAGTACTGGTAATCAACTTGATTCATGTAGGGTTTGTTTTATACTTTGCCTAGTGCCAGTACTTAAAAAGTTAAAGGTAGTACCCAAGCTCCTCTAATTTAATTGAGCTAAACCTCCAAAGATGTGTCCCCACCCCTCCAAAATCCTGTCCAGATTTGATTTACATTTTTTTAAGGTATGTTCGAAATAAGCCTTATTCTAGGGCAGGGATCAAAAAACATTTGCTGTAGGTGAACACACAGTAAATATTTTAGTCTGAACAGTAAATATTTTAGTCTGAACAGGCCATATGGTTAACTACTGAATTCCACCATTGTAGCACAAAAACAACTAGACAATAGTTAAACAAATAAAGGTGGTTGTGTTTTGATAAAATTTATATACAAAATCAGTCAGTAAGCAAGATTTTGACTGTGGGCTGTAGTTTGCCAACAACTCTTTAGTGTTTAGCTATTAATCTAAAGATGGCTGTTTTGATTGCCTGTGGTGTTAAGAGTTTATGGGTGCCTTTGGAGCTCTTATCCTTCTACAGTGCTTAACCTTGAGTTTTTCTCCTCTCCTCTCAGCCGTGTAGAATTTGTTCTATTATTGCCTTGTATAATTTATTACCCTGGTATGTGTAGACCAACTCTCAGCCAAGGATGTCCAGGAACACTCCTCCATTACCCAAGCTGATTTTTGGGAGCCCCACCCCTGCTCACTTCATACTTCTCTGATGCCCTGTACCACATGTTGTAGCCATTTGATCTGTTCTAAACTCTGCTTTCCACCTCAATAGCTCAGTACAATTACAGTGATCTTCTTGGGCCATTGCTCTTTGCACCTTGGTTAAGAAATTGTCATCAGGCAGAAAGCTGATGCAGTCATGGGTCTTACCTAGTCAGTTTCCTATATTTCAAGGTTCATTGCCTGGCACAATTGTTCATAGTTGTTTATAGGAGGAGAGCTAGTCCAATATTGATCACCTGTCATCTCTGTCATGTCTAGAGGCAGATAATTTGAATCCTTTTTTTAAAGTTATATTTTAGGTTTGAGAGTACATGTGAATGTATGTTTCATGGGTAAACCCTTGTTGTCCTGGGGGTTTGTTGCACATATTATTTTCTCACCCAGGTATTAATCCCAGTACCCACTAGTTATCTTTTCTGCTCCTTTCCCTCCTTTCTACTCCTCCTCCCCACTCAAGTAGACTCTAGTGTCTGTTGTTTCCTTCTTTGTGTTCCTAAGTTCTTATCATTTAGCTCCCACTTATAAGTGAGAACATGCAGTATTTGGTTTTCTGTTCTTGTTTTAGTTTGCTAAGGATAATAGCCTAATCTTTCTTTAAATATCAGGAAATATAAATATCTAACTCGAATTTAAGAAAAAAATATTTCTTTACATTAACTGAAAATGCAGGGTTCCCTTATTTCAGGCACAGTTTGAATGAGTTTTTCATGTCACCAAAGCCTGCTCTATATGTATTTCTTATTTTTTTGTTTTATTTTATTCTATAGGACAGTATAGCCTCCTGCTGTTCTCTTTGATTCTAGCAATAATGTATATTTGAGTTTAGGCCTAAACATCTTCATATTACTCTGCAAAGAGAAATAATATACTGTATCTTCTCTTAGATGAAGAAAAGAGACAATTTTTATTCCAGAAAATATCAGTAAATATATTCTAGTTTCTGCATAAAGTCATTTAAGTGCCTAAATATAATTTCAATTATTTAACTGGAAAGTTAAGAATTGAGATAGAGTGATTGCTTTAAGAAATTACATCTCCATCTTTGCAACTGAGCACTGAGATCTCACCTGGCATGTATGGCTGCAAAAGAATGTGAGGCAGAATGGGTGAGAAAGAGTGGAGTTATTACTCACGTCTTAGGAGGCAAGTTCATCTTATGACTTGTTCATCTGGTTTTTTGTGTTTTTGTGGGAACACACACACACACACACACACACACACACACACTTTCTCTTTCTTGAGGAATTCTAGGAATTATCTTAGGAATTAAGATGATCCATGCATTTGTACTTTATGTTCTTAGCGCCTTAAAAATGGTGTGCTGAGTTGCATTATAAAATCTGTTAGAAGTTTATTTTAGAACCTACTACTCGGAAAACTTCTGAATCTTCTGTGTCTCTGGTAGGTTTACTATCTTTGATAATGAGAATTTTGGAGCCAAGAGCATTACTTTTTACAAGTGGCTGCCAGAAGTCTGGGAACAAAATTTTCAGCTCAGCCAAAACTCAGCCAAGACAGATAGAAGTTTTATGGCTCCACTATCAGTGCTTTTTTCTGCTGTTGCATCCCCTACCCTACCTTTACATCACATTCATGCAGCATATTATCATATATTTTTTTCCATAAACCTGATATGATTTACTTGTCTTTAAGATTTTATTACTTTTAATGTGAAATTGTCTCACATCCTTTTTAGAGGAAAGCAAGGTATAGTTTTATATTCTATAAACCTCAGTGAGATTTATCAGAAAAAATAAAGACAACTGGATAATTTTACCTGCAGGGAAAGGGGCGAAGGAATAATTTTTAAAAATTTTATCAATAAAAAGTTATTTCAGAATTTTTGAATTACAAATCTTATGTATGACTGATGAGTTAGAACTTCGCAAATTTAGCTAGTTGCCAAAATTTTATAAAATGATTCACTGAAATTTCAGATAAAATGTAATCATCTAGCATCAAATCCCTTTTCTTTTCTGCTTCATCCAACACAGTTATACCTTAATGTTTCCTAGAAGAAAACAGAGTTTATGCACCGAACACATTACTGGTGCTATCCTTTAGAATCTAGCCCTACTTAAGGTCCATTCTGAGAAAAAATAACAAGTAACACTCCCTTGGAGCACTACACTTAGTGTAACTGAGCCAGAAACAAAACCAAGCTCCAGCTTTTTATGGTCTATAAAAACTTGAGGTTCTACATTTTCATAATTGTTAATAAAGTATATTAAGAATTTACATTAAGAATGTGGTACATATACACCACGGAATAATAGGCAGCCATAAAAAGAGTGAAATTATGTCCTTTACAGCAACATGGATGAAAATGGAGGCCATAATCCTAAGCACATTAATACAGGAACATAAAACTAAATGCTACATGTTCTCACTTATAAGAAAGAGATAAGCATGGAATACACATAGACATAAATATGGGAACAGTGGACACTGTCGTCTACTAGAGCAATTATCCTCAACCTGTGTGGTACCAGTGACCAGTATCATGGAAGGCCATTTTTCCACGTACCTGAGATGGGCCCAGAGAGTGGTTTCATGATTATTCAAATGCATTACATTTGTCATTAGATTCTCATAAAGAGCACACAGCCTAGATCCCTTGCATGCACAGTTCACAATAGGGTTCATGCCCCTATGAAAATCTAATGCTGCTGCTGACCTGACAGGAGGTAGAGTTCCGCTTTGCCCACTTGCCAGCTGCTTACCTCCTGCTGTGCTGCCCAGTTCCTAACAAACCACAGAGCAGTACCAGTCTGTGGCATAGGGGCTGGGGACCACCGTACTAGAGGGTGGAAGGAGGGTGTTGGGTTGAAAAACTACATACTGGGTACTATAGTCACTACTGGCATGATGGTATCTATATTGCAAACCTCAGCATCATGCAATAGCCCCATATAACAAATCTTCACATGTACTCTCTGTATCTAAAATAAGAGTTGAAATATTTTTTTAAAATTATGAAAAAAATGACTACTCTGTATGATTTAATCCAGTATCCTTTCCAAACTAGGATCAAAGTATTACAATATGGGATGATATCTGCAAGTCCTTTTATTACTTTTTCTAACCTTTTTTGTCAACTCTGGTTTCCTAACATCTCTTGGCTGGATTTTTACCAGGTTGAATGACTTCCTAGAAAAGGTAAATTATTAAAACCCTGGGCATGGCCAGGTGTGGTGGCTTATGCTTGTAATTCCAGCACTTTGGGAGGCTGAGGCAGGCAGATCGTCTGAGGTCACAAGATCGAGACTAGCCTGATCACAATGGCAAGACTCTATTTTTACTAAAACAATATAAAAATTAGCTGGGTGTGGTGGCATGCACCTGTAATCCCAACTACTCGGGAGGCTGAGGCACGAGAATCACTTGAACCCAGGTGGCAGAGGTTGCAGTGAGCCAAGATCATGCCACTGCACTCCAGCCTGAGTGACAGCAAAGTGAGACTCCTTAAAAAAACAAACAAACAAAAACCTGGGCATGAATGGCAATAAAACTTTCAAATGCAAATTTGCTATTTTTCTTGGAATTTCTTCTTTCTGCCCTGATACAAGCTTCCTGAATTGTTATATTTATTACCTTTATGATGAATTAATGGCAGGTAATATAGACTATATTACTTATCATATAGTCATGTATTACTACTGAACTGGGGCTACTATAAATATTTTAAAGATATTGACTAATTTAATTCCCCCAATAAGCCTATATGTTAAGTACTATTATTCATCTTTAAAGAAGAGGAAACTGAAACATGGGAATATTAAATATTTAAGTATTGAAAATTAGTAAGGGGTAAAAACTAGTACTCCGGTTTCAGTGTGAGCTCCAAAGTTCATCTCCTACCATCTTTGTTCTGCTGTCTCTCTAAAGCGAAAGACAACAGTATTGTCCTTATTATTTTTAAGTATGTTCCCTCAATACCTAGTTTAATGAGAGTGTTGAACATGAAGGGATGCTGAATTATATCAAAGGCCTTTTCTGTGCCTATTGAGATAATCATGTGGATTTTTTCCTTTAGTTCTGTTTATGTGATGAATAACATTTATTGATTTGCATATGTTGAAACAGACTTGCATTCTGGGTGTAAATCCAACTTGATTGTGGTGGATAAACTTTTTGATGTGCTTCTGGATTCGGTCTGCCAGCATTTTATTGAGGGTTTTTGCATTGATGTTCATCAAGGATATTTGCCTAAAGTTTTCTTTTTGTTGTTGTTGTATGTCTGCCAGGTTTTGGTGTCAGAATGATGCTGACCTCATAAAATGCATTGGGGAGGAGTCCTTACTTTTCAACTGTTTGTAATAGTTTTACTAAAAATGGTCCCAGCTCTTCTTTGTACCTCTGGTATATTTCAGCTGTAAGTTTGTCTGATCCTGGGCTTTTCTGGTTGGTAGGCTCTTTATTACTGCCTCAATTTTAGAACTCATTATTGGACTATTTATGGATTCAGTTTCTTCCTGGTTCAGTCTTGGGAGGCTGTTTGTTTCCAAGAACTTACTCATTTCTTCTAGATTTTCTAGTTTATGTGTATAGAAGTGTTTATAGTATTTTCTGATTTTTTTTTTTTTTTTTGTATTCCTGTGGTGGTCAATGGCGATATCTCCATGATCATTTCTGATTGTGTCTATTTGTATCTTCTCTCTTTTCTTCTTTATTAGTCTAGCTAGCATTCTATATATTTATTAGCTTTTTTCAGAAAAACAACTCCTGTGTTCATTGATTTTTTGTAGGTTATTTTGTGTTCAGCTCTGATATGGTTATTTCTTGCCTTTTGCTAGATTTGGGGTTTGCTCTTGATTCTCTAGTTCTTTTAGTTGTGTTGTTAGGTTGTTAATTTGAGATTCTTCTAGTGTTTTGATGTGGGTTTTTGGTGCTATAAATTTCCTTCTTAACACTGTTTTAGCTGCATCCCAGAGATTTTGGTATGTTGTCTCTTCGTTCTAATTAGTTTTAAATAACTTCTTCATTTTTGTCTTAATTTTATTATTTAGCCAGAAGTCATTCAGCAGCAGGTTGTTCAATTTCCATGTACTTTTGTGGTTTTGAATGAATTTCTTAGTCTTCAATCTGGGAGACTTACAATTTTAGTTCCTTTGCATTTACCAAGGAGTGTTTTACTTCGAATTATGTGATCAATTTTAGAGTGAGAGCCATGCAGCAATGAGAAGAATGTATCTTATGTTGTTTTTTGATGGAGAGTTCTGTAGATATCTATCAGGTCTGCTTGATCCAGAGTTGAGTTAAGTTCCTAATTATCTTTGTTTGGCTAATATTGTCCATGGGGTCTTAACATCTCCCACTATTACCGTGTGGGAGTATAAGTCTCTTTGTAGGTCTCTAAGGACTTACTTTAAGAATCTGGGTCCTCCTGTATTGGGTGCATATATATTTAGAATAGTTAGCTCTTCTTGTTGAATTGAACCCTTTACCATTATGTAATGCCGCCCTTTATCTTTTTTGATCTTTGTTGATTTAATGTCTATTTTGTCAGAAACTAGAATTGTGACCTCTGCTTTTTTTGTGTTTTTCATTTGCTTGGTAAATTTTCCTCCATCCCTTTATTTTGAACCTATGTGTGTCTTTGCACATGAGATGGATCTCTTGAAGACAGCATACCAATGGGTCTTGACTCTATCAATCTTGGCATTCTGTTTCTTTTAATTGGGGCATTTAGTCCATTTACCTTTAAGAGTAATATTGTTATATGTGAATTTGATTGTCATGATGCTAGAACTTGCATTTTCTTCACACATTAAAAAAGGGAATTTTACATAAGTAGTTCTATGTATTTATGACAGATAATGTTTCTACTGATAAAATGAAATACATGTGATTTAAATATAAAATTTATAAATTCTTATTTCTTTGAGCCTCTGAGTTTGGGTTTCTGTTTCACAACAGAAGCTAATTAACTCATATAAATATGAGTTATCAGGAATACTGTCATGATTAAATAAATTTTAGTGGATATCTAAATGATGAGAAGAAAATCATGCTGGGAATTTTTAAGACCTTGCAATATAGATAAACTTAGCACTTTTGGGGTAAAATAAGGCCAGTATATCCAGAGCATATTGAGCAAGGGGCAACTGGTAGGAAAGAAAGATTGAGAAGGAGAAAATAATGTAGTGCATTGTTATGGTAAAACATATTATTTTTAAATCAACTAATAAATAGGGAAAATGTTCATATGTGAGTTGCCCAGGGCCAGTGATCTTGGCTGGGTTGAAGTATTACTCTAAGGATCCACCAATAGTTTGACTGTAAGCTGGGTTTATTGTAAATATTTACAATATGAATATATTGATTAATGTAACCTCTCACACACTCTATTCCATTTTTTAGCTTTATTTTCTTTATAGCAATTGTCACTATCTGATTTTATACATATATATTCTGTCTCTTTTTAAAGACAAGGGTTTCTTTTTCTTCATTATTCTACAATTAGTTCAGAGGATGGTTTTTTATTTATATTAAAACATATGTAATATTTGCTGAATTATAAAATTATTGAATGAATTTTGATACCTAATAAAATGGCAGCTTTCATATAGAAAATTAAATGCATTTTATTTTTCTTGCTCTCAACAGATACCGCAATCAACTGTAAGATGTAAACAATTTAAAAATATAAGTTTGTAGGTTATTTACAGAAATATTTGTTATGGCTCTTGTTGTGGTTGTGGTTGTTTTTTTAACTAATCTCAGCAATTCTCATGGCCCAGCACCATGCCTAGAATAGTGGAGAACACAGAGATTAATCAAAGGATGAATGGGTAAATGGAACAATAATGGAATAAAGCAAGGCGGTGCAAATGCTATATGTATGCAGATAATGGAACTTCCAATTCTTCATATTCCTAATTTGAGCCTGGCTAGTGTGGTGTAGAATAAGTATTAAGTATTGCCATTTCCAGTTTAGAAAAGTCAAGGGCTTTGCCAAAGATCACATAGCTGGGAAATGGTGGAGGCAAGATTTGAATATATAACTTCCAAATCTGAAGGTACTGATTTTCTCTTCTAATATCACAATAATGACACTTATAATGGTATAGAGATATGGTAGAATAGAGAAGTGTATGGGATTAAAAAACAAAAAAATAATAAAAATAGAGTACATACTAGTACATTTGTCTACTTTGGCTGCAATAACAAAATACCATTGACTAGGTGTCTTAAACAATAAAAATCTATTATCTCTCAGTTCTCCACGCTAGAAGTCCCAGAGTGAGGTGTCCATATGTTTAGTTTCTGGCAAAGGCTCTTCCTGGCTTATAGACTGTGCCTTCTATGTGTGTCTTCACTTGGCCCATACCTGTGAGCGCAAAGAAGTATCTCTGTTGTTTTTTCCCTCTGTTTACATTAACATGTGTCCTATGGAACTAGGGCCTCACTCTTGTGACTTCATTTAATTTAAATTAACCCCAGAGTGCTCTGTCTCCAAATACAGTGAGAATAAGGGGTTTAGGCTTCAACATATACATTTTGGGGGGATAAAATTCAGTCTATACTAACTAGAAATATAAGTGATGGATTTAAATCACAAGTATTCCTAGAGACTTGAATTGGGTCCTTGAAACTAGATGTTTTGGTCTAGTGAAGCATTTAGTGCATATTCATCCAGAACTACCATTTTCCGCATATTCTTCACATCAAATTATCATGATATATAGTATTTTTAACCTGAATTCTAAATGAATCTTACAGGACACTGTGTTTTTTTTTTTTTTTTTTGGTTTATTTCTCTTCTCTCTTTTTACAATTTTTTGGCAATATATGACAGATGCCTAAAATACATAGGGAAATTACAGAATTTATCTAGAAGATTTATCTCTTATTTTACAGGCGCAACAGCTTACTGATCTGGAACAAAAATTAGCTGTAGCCAAAAATGAACTGGAGAAAGCAGCTCTTGACAGGGTAAGTCTACATTCATGAACCATTAAAACTTTAGTTTTAGCAAAAAAAAAAAAAAAAGTTAAAGTATGTCCATTGCTTTTCTTGATTTATTAATGTGTTTCCAGATGCTGTGTATATAAGATAGTTACAGAATTCAGGAAGGTTTGATATCTTCTTTGTAATCCAATTATTTCTTTGTTTTGCTGCTACAGTAAATTGACTGACGGTTCAGTCTTTGTGAGTTCATGGCTCCATTTTTCACCTCACTGGTGTGTTTATTCCATAATACCATGAATAAACATGCTTTAAAACATCAACTAAGGCACTATATATTAACTCTGGGTGACTGAGTTATGAAGCAAAAGGAACTAATTATTGGCATCAAATTGTTATAACCAGTTTTTGAATGTGTATATCTTATCATTTATATTTCTCTATATTTGCTTGGAAACATGCACAATAACATTGAGTACAGCAATGTTTATATTAATAATAAATGGAAGTAATTTAACTGTTTACTGTAATATAATTAATGCACCTATTTTTATATATTTTCTATACTCAAATTTGGAAATAGTAATTAAAACATAATATTAACAAATATACATAAATGGATGCACAATCGCTGCAATATGGTTTAAATCCTAGAAGATCATTAGATTCCCATGATTCTGAAGCAGGCTGGTCTTCTCTGAGTTGTTACCCTCTCTGACTCTTGGAATATTCTTCATGATATTAAATGTTTTCCCATTTGACTTCACATAATCCTTTCAGTCAAACAATGACTAAATAGTTTTGAAGTGCCTTTTTTGTTGTGGCCATACTATGCTAGGTACAATGGAAAATAGAAAATATATTAGACAAGGTCTTGGGTCCCATATCTCTCACAATTTTGTTTAGCACTAACAATTAGGAAATAATTGTATGCTGAGACAGGAGGCAACAGAAGCACAGAGAATATGTATGTATTCTGTAAGTACCTGTGGGTCATAGGGCACGGTATGGTCACAAAACAATTTATTTTGCAACTGGAATTTGGCCTGAGTCACAGAGCTCGGGGTTATTGTAGAGTTGTTTCTCCATCTTTAGTTGTACATATTCTTACCCATTCGATGCTCTTCTCCTCTCAATTCCACCTCCTAACCCCTGTCATTATGTCCCTAAATTTCAGGATGAAAGCCTGATGTTGCAGTGGTTAAATAATGGTCTTCAGAGATAGTTTACTTGTGTTCGAGTCATGACTCTTTGACTGAATGGTCATGTTCAAATTCCTCAAAACTCTTCATGTCTCACTGGGAATAACAATAAACTTTATTTATAATGGTGATGAGAAAATTACACATAGCCAAAAATTACAGTACTAGGTACAATGCCTGGAAAACATTCAGTAAGTAAACTTAGAAGTTATTATTGTTACTGAGTGAGATCACAGATGACTTCTCTGTGATAACAATTCCTTCTTTAACCTTGAGATCTTGTCACGCCTTTTGGTAACTGTAAATGCCTTTTATATTACTGGAGGCTGATTTTAACAAATCACGTGTAAGATACATATGAGGCTCATAAACTGTAGCCATAAAGTCAGATAGAAATGCTAGCTGACTTCAAAAGGGATAAAAACTACAGTTTAATGAAATGGATTTTCACCTCTCTCCATCATCTTTATATGAGGTTTTTAAAATACTCTTAGAGTATCTAGTTCCCAAGAACATAATATCTGGAATTCAAATAATCTTAAGTACTTCATACATATTATGAAAAACTCTTAACACTTCAACTTGATTCATATGACATATTTAATGAAAGAAGTCTCAGTTTAGTATCTCAGTATAAACAATAATATTATCAAGAGCTAAGAATCAACCTTGAGTTTCCAATCAATTATTTATATGGCAATATCTTATGAATTATATATGGTTGGCCTCAGCTACTGGAATATAAAAGAAGCCTTATGCTAAGAAAATCTCTCAAACTTTTACATTAAAAGTATTTGTATAGTTTCTGTCCCATACAAAATTTCACCCAGGAAAGCATACATTATTACATCCATATTACAGATGACATAGGAAAATAGGTGACCTGCATAGACTCCAATGACTGAGTAATAACAGAATGAGAAATCTTTTTGCCACCACACAGTGTCTGGCACATCACAGAAATATAACAAACACTTCTTAATTAAAAATAAAGACCTGACCTAAATGAATAAGCATTCTACTCATCCTACATACACGGGACCTGAATATCACTGGAGCAGAGGTCCCAAAATATTGAATGACTTTCCCAGGCTCTCTGAGCTGATTTCATGGCAGAAATAAAGTTAGGGAGAAAATGTTTGGCCTCACAGCCTCTCATGGTCTTTCCAAAGCCTGCAGTTGAGGACTTGGTGTCTGTATGCAAAAGAATTAAGGTAACATGAAAAATATCTTGTAAAGTTTCATTTGTGTAGAGATTAGATATTAGGGGCACAGTTGTCTTTGCAATGTATATCTTCTTGTCCCCAGACAAAATGCATTTTCTTCTGAGAAAAGTACTAACACATAACCCCCCCCCCCAAAAAAAAACTGTCTCTTAAATCTTCCACCATCTTAGGATCACATATGAGAAATAATTTCTTATAAACTTTTCATATTATACAGTGTAAGTGGTAGTTTTTTTTAATATATGAAATAAGTTTATTTTCTAATATACAAGATAAAATGAGAAATATTATTTTCTCTTGTAACAGAGCACTAACCTATATTCTCTGGAGGGTTTGTTTAATTTTTTATATAAAAAGCATGTGTTGTGTTAGAAACTGATGATGCCACAAAAAGGATATAAGCCTTCAAAAAAGTTTGTTAAAAGTGAACATTAAACATATAAACAACAAGATAATTTGAAATGATGGTAAGGATTCAATAAGATATAAAATTAGAAAATATAATAACAATTTTAAGAAAGACGCATTCCTGGAAAGGGTGATAGGGGCTGTTTCCATGAAAATAGTGTGTGAGCTGATACATATATTTTAAGTGGTAGTTTCTATATGGGTATTTGGAAGAAGGGTTCTGCAAGCAGAGGAAGCAGCATTTGTAAAGGCTGTAATATGGAAATGAGTTTGGGATGCTTGAGGGTCTTTATACAAAGGATATTGTGATAAACAGAGCATTTTAGTTAAGGAACTTGCATTTTACTATCACATTTTGAAACAAGTGGGAAAAGTGGTGTGCTGCAGGGAGCGGAAAGACAGAGCAAAAACAAGACTGGCTGTACATGGTTTATATCAGATTTCATTAGGTGATAGTTTGTTTTAGCAAACTTCAAAGTAGACAGTAGCCCGCAGTTTAAAACAAATGACACCTAACAGTATAAATAAAAATGTAATGCCATCGTAGTGTGAAATCATCCTCTGGGTTTTGCTCATGGAACTGAGTGAAGCCAAACCTGAGTATGAGTAATAGACTCTGTTAAGTTAGAGGAACTTAATAGGCATTAGGTAAGTGGTGGGCAATTCAGACCTGAGGGTTTCTTCGATTTTTAGGCCATATAGGGTAACTTTGTGACCTTGTCATGGCATTTGTAAAATGTCATGTGCTGGTGGGGGTGTCTTTTAGCATGCTAATGCATTATAATTAGTATATAATGAGCAGTGAGGATGACCAGCGGTCACCCTCATTGCCTTCTTGGTTTTGGGGGTTTTCGCTGGATTCTTGACTGTAATCTGTTTTATCAGCAAGGTCTTTATGACCTATATCTTACGTTGACCTCCTATCTCACCCCGTGACTTTTAATGCCTAATCTGGGAATGCAGCCCAGTAGGTCTAAGCTCAGCCCCTATTCAAAATGGAGTTGCTCTGGTTCAAACGCCCCTGACGCTATTATCTAACAAGGCCCATAGGAAATGAGAGTTTTATCAGAGACAAATTTGTTTTTTCCATTATGTGGGGAAATCAAGGAGAGGTATAGGCTAATCTGAGAAACATAAGAATCTACATTGCTATGGCAATGATTCTAAATACAGAAAGTAGATGCAGAAAGAAAGATGGCAAGTTTCATCAACAGAGTAAACAGACAACCTATAGAATAGGTAGAAATATTTGCAAATTATGCATCTGACAAAGGTCTAATATCTAGCATATATAAGGAACTTAAATTTATAAGAGAAAAACAAACAACCTCATTAAAAAGTAGGTAAAGGACATGAATAGACACTTTTCAAAAGAAGACATACATGTGGCCAACAAGCATATGAAAAAAGCTCAATATCACTAATTATTAGAAAAATGCAAATCAAAATCACAATGAGATACCATCTCACACTAGTCAAAATGACTGTTATTAAAACGTTAAAAAATAACAGATGGTTGTGAGGTTGCAGAGAAAAGGGAAGACTTATGTAGTTAGTGGGAGTGTAAATTAGTTCATCCATCGTGGAAAGCAGTATAGCAATTCCTCAAAGAACTAAAAGCAGAAAAATAATTTGACCCAGCCGTCCCATTACTGGGTACACACCAAGAGTAATAAACATTTTTCTTCCATAAAGACACATGCATATGAGTGTTCATTGCAGCAATATTCACAATAACAAAGGTATAGAATCAACCTAAATACCCTTCAATGACAGATTGGATAAATAATGTGTGATACATATACACTATGGAATAGTATCCAGTCATAAAAAAGAATGAGATCATGTCTTTTGCAGGAACATGGATGGAGCTAGAGGCTATTATCCTTAGAAAGCTAATGCAAGTACAGAAAACTAAATACCCACCACTCCCACAAGGGACCTAAATGATGAAAACTTAGGAGCACAAAGAAGAAAACAACAGATACTGGGGTCTACTTGAGGGTGGAGAATGGGAGAAAGGAGAAGAGTAGAGAGGAGTAGAAAGGATAACTGCTGGGTACTGGGCTGAAGACCTGGGAGATGAAATAATCTGTATAACAAACCCTCATGACACACATTTACCTATTTAACAAACCTTCATATGTGCCCCCAAACCTAAAATAAAAGTTAAATAAAGATGGTAACTTTCAAAAAATGATATTTTCTACATCAGAGTAACCTAGAGTGTATTTCCTTTCCTGCAAACTATCGTGATGGAAATCATGTTAGTTCAAGAGAAAGTAGTAAGATATATCTTTGTATTTTGGTGTTCAAAATATGTCACGAAATGCATTAGCTCCTAGAAACAGACCGAGTGTGGATAAAAAAGTATGTCATAATGAAATTTATATATTAGGCAATTACATTTGAAAACCGATATATATTTTTGTGGGCAGTGTAGGCTAAGAGGAAAGGGAGAACGCAAGCAGATAATCGATGAGCATAGCTAAATGTAAATATGTTAATGCCTCTTTTTTGTAGGAGTCACAGATGAAAGCAATGAAAGAGACTGTGCAGCTCTGCTTGACATCCGTTTTCCGTGATCAGCCTCCTCCCCCTTTAAGTTTAATCGCGTCAAATCCCACTCAGATGTTACTCTCACCCAGGAATATTGCCTCTAAGCTTCCAGATGCAGGGGCCAAAAGCAAGGTACCTACCTTTTATTTGTGCTTTGTAAAGTAACAGCAAATAATGTGTTATCTTTAAAGCTCAGTGTATGTAATCACCAGAGTGGATTCCAGTATGATAACAACTCCATTGAAAGATTAGGAGGAATATGGAAGGTAGTAACCCAGCTTGTAAAATGTCCATAGTCACTAGAAGAATGTTGGAAGGGAGCTTTTCTTTCATAGAGAACCTAGCTGTTTCTTAGGCAGAATCATCTAACTGTTTCACACAAAACAAAAACTAATAATGTTGGAATAAGTTAAAAGAAAATATCTTGTATTACATTGCAATAAACATCACAGGTTTGATATGGAGAATATTTTCTGGGGTATAAGTATCTTCAGAAAAGTATTTATTTTTTTCTTAAGTTCACAACTCTCAAAACTGGTTGCACATTAGAATCTTAGTGTAAATATTTTTTAAAGTGTGCTTAGGTGTATTTACATTTAAAAAGCCTGACTCCTGGGATTTTTTCCCCAGACCTATTAAATTAGATTGGGGGGGGGGGGGTTAGACTCCAGTTATCAGTAATTTTTCAAAGTCCCAGGGGACTTTAAGGTGCATTTAAGGACAACTCATATGAGCAAATCTTCCTCCAAATTCCCTCCACCAACCTACTTTAGGCCAAACAAGTAACATTTAATAGTGCTTTTGTTTCAATCTTCAAAAACTTAAATTTGTAGGTCCTACATTGAAATAAATCCTGACAGCTAGAAATCATCTTTGGAGAAAGGAGTTTTGTTTTGGGCACTATGTTGGAAAGAACTAGTTCTCTGATCACTTGTCTGAGCATCACTTGTTGTTCAAATGAGTGCTATGGATACCAGCCTGACTTCTAAATGCAAATCTCAAGGGTTGAGTGCAGAAAAACTTAAGAACCACTAATATAAGTACCTAATGATGTGTTACATCTGACTTTCTTACTGCTTATTTCTGAGATTTCCTATTTTTGAATTAAAGTGGGTAGTTAGGGAAATGCTACTTTCAGGGTGGAGAGTCAGAAATAAGCAGAACGAAGTAAATCTTCTGACGTACTGTTTTTATCTGTAACTAGTCAACTTATGAACTACAAAGATTTAATCTGTGTGAGATCCTTATGTAATATTAATGTTTCTCTTTTAAAAATTATTCAAAACAACATAATTTAACTTTATTATATTATTGTCTGTGTTTTTATATGTACTGAAGGACCTCTAAGAATTTCAAAGCCAATATTTTTCTCATTAGTTTTGTTCTGCCTTTTCACTGAAAAGTGGAGATTCAAAGTGTTTGTTTACCTAACAAAACTCAGGCAAAATAAGTACATGATAATGTAGTTTTTAAATGTTCGTCGTGAAACATTCCGGGTAAGTTCTTTGAAACTGGTCATTGGTGAAATGCACAGCTGCAGACAGCCTTACCCATCTGTCAGGAAACCACACCCTTAGTCCACTTAGTGTGTTAAACCTCCAAAGGATGAGGAAAGGTTCAGTCTCATTAAGACTCATGACTTTGGACAAAACAGCTTTGTAATTCTATGGGCACATTATATTTGTTTCCAACTCAAAATATATCTGTTTAAAGTCATTATTAAAACTAGACTGTTTTTGACCCTGAATGTGTGGAGGAAATTACTAGTTGTTGCTATAACTGGTTTTCTATGAATAAATGTATGCCTTGTCTTTGAAATAAATAATAAATTTTTATTATTTATCTTGGCTTATCACAGAAAAAAAGATAGAAAATCATTTAGAAGACCATAGTTTGGTGATTGCCTATTTTTTTAAAAAAATAACAAGAAAGTCAATTGTTTAAGATAGAATTTAGTAAGTCTAATTTAATATACTATAGAATGTTCTGTTTTACAAAGATGTCCATTAAAAGTTTGGATGCTGTTTAAGTTTTGCTCGTATTATTTATCTTTTTAATAGTGGTAAAATTGTAATTTTTGTATGCTTGGGACTTAATCCCTAAGCAGTACCCTCACAAATAATATTTTTAAAATCTTGAATAATATAATGTGATACAGGTGTGTATAATAAAACAAACATTTCAGTCATGGAATAATTATTCTCTATATCCAAAAAGACGACTCGTAAATGAGGATATTTGACTGGTTTCAAGTTCTTCAGAATTGGCTAAAAATAGCCACAGTGATATGCAGTGCCTGGTGAGAGTTGTAAGACAATCCTATCACAGGACCTCTTGGTGTCTCAGTTTCCTTAGTGCCAAACTCAGTGTTATTGTGATGTGAGTACTCAGAATAATAATTCTTCTAATTTTCCATAATATCTGGCCATCTTCATCTAATTTCATTTGATTTTTATTTAGAGAGGTCTTATTTTTTCCTAATATAAATCCTTACATTTCCCAGTATGCAGTTTTAAGCAATTTTCAGCTCACATATAGAAAAAGACAACATAGTGACCAAAATATGTTATTCGTTTTTTCTTCTAGGAGATTGGGTAATGCAGCCAAATTTTTTATTCCTGAGCATGAATGAGTCAATATTTATATGTGTGTGTTTGTGTCTATATATTTATATATGTACATATATATGCAAATATTTTATATATAATGTTATATAATATATTATGATATATATTTGATATATATGATATATTTTATATTATATCTAATATATTATTATATTATACATAATATAATATAGATAATATAGTTAAATATCAAATATATATTTATAGTATATATTATATACATACTATATTATGTATTGTAAATATAATACATATAAATATATATTTGATTATAAATAAAATTATATAATATACATATATATATAATTGTGAATTTTAAAAGTCACAGGTTCACGAAGGGACGAGTACAAAATTGCAAGGGTTTATTAGAAAAAGGTTAAAAATAATTAATGTATTAGTATCCCCACCATTTAAATTTATTGTTTTTATTATGGTGCATACCTGTTACATTCACTGTTAGAACTACAGCTTAAGTTTCTGCGGAGAATCTTCAACCAAGCCCATCAGATACCCTTTCATCACTGCCCTTTGTAAAATCGAGGTGCCGGTTTCTCTCTAATTGGAGTGAATTATTTCTTACCCTCCCAGTTAGAATTATTTTTTCTTTCCTCAGTGCTTGCTTTGACAGCTAAATGTTTCCTACTCTTGGCCCTTGGTCATCTCTTGAATGTTATGTCTGCATATGTCTTCCTTCTTCAGAGAGATGACTGTTCTGAGCTCATTGATCTGTTTAACATTATTTAGTGTCCAGAATGATGTTTCTAGAATATTCATTTGAAATACTTGTGGTATGCCCTTCTTCTTCTTATAAATTGTCTTATAAATTTCAAATGACACTTGTTATATGCCCTTCTTCTTATAAATTTTCTTATAAATTCTTCTTAGAAATTTTACTTATTTGGAATTTAGAAAATTATATATTATTGTTTGTTTAGTGCTTCATATTCAACTACATTGTTTTTCTTCTATGTACCAGTACTCTGCTGGTAACTAAGACAGCAAGCACATTTGAAGTGACACAGCCCTTAACTTTTGGAGATTGTAGCCTAATTTTCTGTAAGAGACAACAAGAAAACTGCAGGATTTATTCTTAGTAGTAGATCAGGTTATTTTTTGTTCGTTTCCTTTTTTGTTTTCTAGATACCTGGATACAAATATACAGGAGATGATGTATCTTTTATGTCTTTGTTATGATAATATATGTTTGTTATGTAGAAAATAATATTCTTTCAAATATATAAAATGCCAAGATAGAAACCAGGGGATCCAATGTGCATTTTGCATGAAATGACCCCAACTAAAGTAGAAACAAACAAACCATGTGACAATCTTGTAACCTATGTAGGAGAGGATGGTGACCTACTTTATGTCGCCGACACTGGAAATAGGATTCAAAATGTTATTGAGTCATAAAATTGTCATGACCTAGTGACTAAATGGAAAGCACGAAGGGAGGAAATCAAGAATAACAGTCCTTGCATTCATTCACTGTGATGTAAAAGGCAAGAGGGGGTTTTAAAAGGGAAACCAAACTGATTTGTTTTTAACCTGCTGTGTTTTGAGTTTCTGTCATAATACCAAGAGCCCATATCCAGTAGATGATTATGTATTTAAATCTGGAAGTGAGGTAAAACATCTGAATAAAGATATAAGATTAGATATCATCACAATGAATAGGGTTAAATATTGGAAATAAATAAAATTACCTGAAAAGACGGTATGGAGTGAAAAGAGGTGAGGGCTGCAAAGATACTCAGCATAAGAAGTAACATGAGTATGGATTTATGTGTAAGCTAACAGATGGAATGTTTATGACAAAAGTGCATTTATTTCCATTATTTTGCTGAGATACTCTCTAATGTATATTTAAACTGAGAGTCATGATTTTTCTATGCCTATTTTGCTAGTGCAAAAAATAGAGCATGCATGTGTATATTTAGAATGACAAATACTCCAGTGGTCTGTTGGAGGTGGCTCATACGTGCTTGCAAATGTTGACTGTTAAATTTACAGAATTTGTACTATTCAACTGTTTAATACAGGCATTATTAAATGTTATATATACTTACAATTAAATAAATTCTACCAATGGCAGTGTAGTAAATACCAAAGCTACTACATAGTGCTATAATCTATGCTGTTAAGGATATTGTATATTTTGGATCTGTATAGTGGAAATACTATATAATAGTATATTACTGCATATCTCTTTGCACTTTGTGTTCAATGACATCATGTTAGTAGATTCAAATTCGTAGTATTTATACTGTAGAAATTGACAAACACTATAAATTGGGATCCTCCTAACCCACAGAGCTAGTGAATAGCATGCCTGTGTGTGTGTGTGTGTGTGTGTGTGTGTGTCTTTGTGTAACATTTAAGACAGGATTAATTGGAATTATAAATAATATACAAAAAAAAAGTGACTAACATTTTTTCTACTGCTGTGTGGTGGAGCTAGATGCATAGCAGTGCTCAGAAAAGGCAAATTAATAAAAAAAGCTCATGTAATTAATGGCATTCTGAAAAAACTCATTTTGTGTAACTATTACAATACTTAATTATATTCATTTTTTATAAAATCTATACTTTATAGAATTTGGAAAAAATAAATGTAGGAGGAAGAACAGAAAACATATCACCAAGAATTCTACCACTTTTAGTTTAAAAAATATGAATTAATACACAGTAATATGTTTGGTGTTTATATTTGCATAATGGAATGTTTAAGAGGTAGGATTCATTAGTCAGACTAAGTAAAAATCTCTTTTCTGCTACTTTTTAATTTTAATGCCTTGATTAGATTACTTAACTTTTCTGAGACTCATCTTTCATGTCTATTGAATGGAGATAATTACAACACCAACCTGAGAAAGTTGCTGAGGAGATCAAATACAAAAATTCACATAAAACATTAGCATATGTTGTAGTGCCTGGCACATATAAAGCAGTTAATAAATACATGAAACAAGTATTAGGATCTCTTAAAGCCAAGATAACATGAAAACACTTGAAGAAAATTTTTAGTAGGATGTTACTTTAACTTTAAATAAAGTTACACTGTTTACATTGTATTATTTTTCAAGTGTTAGAATATGTTAATTCAAATAAGTGTAGCTTCAATTTTTAGCATAAAAGTATAGCAGAATCCTTACAATCCATTTAGTGTCAGGGATCATAACAGTACATGTCATAAAGAAAGGAGAATGTTTAAAGACACCAGAAATGGAAAGTGATTCAGATAAGCAATGCAGACAAACAGCAATAAAACTGTGCTATGAAAACCCATATATCAACCCATCCCAGGCTATTACCATTTCTTTTCTTTTTCTTTTCAACTCACTGCCTTAGTTGCAGTTTATATTGTTGAAGGTCACAACTGTGAGGTCTACTTAATTGGAAAAGGATGATTTATTAATTTTTGTTTAAATTTGTTGGAAATGCCGAAGTCACTCCAGGGCAGCAGGATGTGGATCTCTTTAGGAGCTTAAAGACAGGCAAGTGAAAGCTGAATTTTTCTTAGTGTCTGGAAGTTTAGATAGGTCAAGGTACATTTTTCTTTTCCTCTTTTCTGCCAAAAATGTGTTACAAAGTAGTTTTTAAGAAACCTCAAAACAATGCACCTGGAATCATCGTAAGCCAAGGTTCTGAGCCTAGGCTGCATCTTCAAATGATTATGGGCTTCAAAAATGCTTACACCTGGGTGTCAATACTCCCAATTCTCATACAATTTAGCAGGCATTTAGGCTAGTTTTGGAGACTTTTTAAAGACCTCAGATGATTCTAATTTACAGCCAAGGTTGAACATGAGTAAGATCCTTAGTTTAGAAATGAGAGAGGACTCTAAGAAGTAAGCTTGCCCCATCTCTCTACTTCTCTGCTTCTAGAAGAGATTTCTCAGGTAATACAGAGGTGATCAATTTTAAACAGTTCTGTTTTTCCACCTGCTGTCCGTCAATCGCTAACCATTTAGTTATCTCCAATATTTACCACCTGTTGACATTCTTTCAGTGCTACAAATGTATATTTTATATCTTCATTGATCAGAATTATTGTGAAGATAAAAGTAAAGGTGTCAGTCTAAAACATTTTTGCAAAATAACACTACATTTGAGAAATTTTGTTTGTATTTTCTTTGAGGCCTTGGAAGTTTGAATGCCTGGTTTAATTACTCCCGAATATATGTGGCATTTCCATGGCAATTAAAATTTTAAGTAGAAATGTGTAATATTTTACATGTTGCTATATAAAAATGTATATTATATGTGCACATAAGTATTTGTATTCTTATATTATGAATTATAAAAATATATTTAAACTGGTAAATACAAAAATTGAGCTCATGAGGACTCTGTTGTTTTACATTTAGTAATGGTATACAGGTTTGTATCTAGGAATGGTCTGAAATAACCTTCTAAGTTTTCATTTACTCATCATTCCTGATACATATTTAATTTTTAAAAAAAGCTAGTCATGGAACTTGATTACATGCATATATCTATGAATGTCTTCCAAAGACATTTGTTAGAGAACTGAGGATACAATTTATTTAATCCTTCTAAAATTAAAATAAATTTAAACAAAACATTCTTGGTGGGAATGTTATTTTATGTAAGTCTAGGAAGTCATATTTATAATTCAGAGAAAATGTCATTACTTGCTATCTTCTATGTCACAAAAGAGATGTTCACCAGGTTCTATTTTTATTTCCCATATTTTTGTTAGAATCTCCTGGACACTCATCAAGTAGCAATTACTTTTATGGTACCTCCATTGTAACAAAGATTAAGTTTTTTAAATGTATTTTATTTACTACTTGTATTCATAGGTAAGAAGCCCAATATCCCTTCCATTAATTATCAGTAAAAGTAGCATTTTGGTTTTGACACTAGAAATTCTTACTCAACTCTTCTTTTGTCTCTTCAAATGTAAATGTTCTGAACCTGAAATACTTCATCTACAGCTGAACCTGAAAAACTCCATCTACAGCAGATATATTTCCTTTTATACTTGCAAAAAAAGTCTGTAAGGAATTTAATAAACTTCATATTGTCATTGTAATTTTCAGTATTTCTTTTCTCTCCAGATACCTACTTTTTAAATTTTCATATATTGAAGCTACTAAGAATCTACTAAAATTTTTTAAACAATGAAAAGCTGACAAAACTAAAGTTTTAAGAAGATAAATCCAGCAGTAGTATAGAGAAAAGGGCTAGGTGAACAGCATCTATGAACAAACACAATTTGGGGGAAAATAGTATATTCTTGGTGAGAGACAGTGAGTGGCAGTGGGGAAGGAGAGAGAAATGCAAACGACATGAAATTTGGAGATATTTGTGAGGAAGTGGAGATAGGAAAACTACATTTTTTTTTTTTGAGATGGAGTCTTGTTGTCACCAGGCTGGAGTGCAGTGGAGCGATCTTTGCTCAATGCAACCTCTGTCTCCCAGGTTCAAGAGATACTCCTGCCTCAGCCTCCCAGGTACCTGGGACTAGGTGCCACCGTGGCCAGCTATTTTATTTTATTTATTTATTTATTTATTTATTAGTAGAGATAGGGTTTCACCATATTGGCGAGGCTGGTCTTGAACTCCTGACCCTGTGATCCACCCACCTCTGCCTCCCAAAGTGCCGAGATTACAGCTGTGAGGCACGGCACCGAGCCAGAAAACTGCATAATTGTTTTTAAGGAAATTGGCTATGAAGAGAAGAGTAGGAAAACGCAGTGGGGGAGGTTCTTTGTAGAACGGAAAGAGATTTGAGTATAATTTTAGAAATAAGAAAGGGAATGAATAAAAAAATATATTGACCATATTGAAGGCATAAAATAGAGATATATGATAAGGATGCAAATTTTCAGAAGCAGCAGCAAGAAATATGAAGAGTATAAGATGATGGCTGGGTGCAGAGGCTCACACGTGTAATCCCAGCACTTTGGGAGGCTGAGGTGTGTGAATCAGCTGAGGCCAGCAATTCAAGACCAGCCTGACCAACCCCGTCTCTACTAAAAATACAAAAATTTGCTGGGCGTGGTGGTGCATGCCTGTAGTCCCAGCTACTCAGGAGGCTGAGGCAGGAGAATGTCTTGAATCTGGGAAGCGGAGGTTGCAGTGAGCTGTGATCGCACTCCAGCCTGGGTGACAGAGCCAGACTCTGTCTAAAAAAGAAAACAAAAAGGTACAAGGTGAGGAGTTGGACATGAAAAAGAGTAGGGACATATCAACTTTTGAGATTAAGACAAGTTGGTAAAGATGAATGAAGATATAGATAGATTTAGATGCAGATGGAGGAAAGTTCTAAATGATACCACATGACCTGTAGCTTATCAGTCAAAATTAGGCTTTTCCTGACTCTGGAGAAGAAGCCTGACATGCTCCACAAATGTCTTTGCAAACCTTGATTTCTCTCTGTCACATTCACCCTAATCCAATTTCTAAATCCCCTCTATAGCGTGCCTATGAGCATCCTGCTTTGTTCTGCAATCCAAGGAGGAGGGGGTAGGAATATGAGCACATACATTCCCTCAACTGCTTCAAGAGATGGGCTTAGGAGACATGAGATCCAATCAAATGAAGGATTGCTTCAAACAAAATTTACCAAAAGAAAAGCAAAAAAATATACAAAATGATGATATGGATTAAAACTTAAAAATAATTTCAAAACACAGTTAATACATTCATGTATGTTTAAGGAAATTTAAATTTGTAAACAAAATTAACTATGGGATTGAACTCACATATAGTTCAGTAGTGCCTCATATTCCAAAACTATCTTCGTAAAGACAGGGGTAGGCTCTGATCTTTTCTGCCTTATAGGATTGTAGCAGATGTAGAGAGAAGCTGAAAATACTTCTTTCAGTTATTGGTTTATGCTGATTTCCTTTTTTTTTTTTTCTGTTAGTATGTATTACTTTTTAATTTTTTTTAATTTTTATTTTTTATGATACTTTATGTTCTAGGGTACATGTGCACAACGTGCAGGTTTGTTACATATGTATACATGTGCCATGTTGGTGTGCTGCACCTATTAACTCGTTATTTACATTAGGTATATCTCCTAATGCCATCCCTCCCTCTTCTCCTACCCCACAACAGGCCCTGGTGTGTGATGTTCGCCTTCCTGTGTCCAAGTGTTCTCATCGTTCAGTTCCCACCTATGAGTGAGAACATGCAGTGTTTGGTTTTCTGTTTTTGCGATAGTTTGCTGAGAATGATGGTTTCCAGCTGCATCCATGTCCCTACAAAGGACATGAACTCATTCTTTTTTATGGCTGTATAGTATTCCATGGTGTGTATGTGCCACATTTCTTAATCCAGTCTGTCAATGATGGACATTTGAGTTGATTCCAAATCTTTGCTATTGTGAATAGTGCTGCAATAAACACATATGTGCATGTGTCTTTATAGCAGCATGGTTTATAATCCTTTGGGCATATACCCAGTAATGGGATGGCTGGGTCAAATGGTATTTCTAGTTCCAGATCCTTGAGGAATCAACACACTGTCTTCCACAATGGTTGAAGTAGTTTACAGTCCCACCAACAGTGTAAAAGTGTTCCTATTTCTCCACATCCTCTCCAGCACCTGCTGTTTCCTGACTTTTTAATGATCACCATTCTAACTGGTGTGAGATGGTATCTCATGGTGGTTTTGATTTGCATTTCTCTGATGGCCAGTGATGATGAGCATTTTATTATGTGTCTGTTGGCTGCATAAATGTCTTCTTTTGAGAAGTGTCTGTTCATATCCTTTGCCCACTTTTTGATGGGGTTGTTTGTTATTTTTCTTGTAAATTTGTTTGAGTTCTTTGTAGGTTCTGGATATTAGCCCTTTGTCAGATGAGAAAACAGAGATGTAGACTAATGGAACAGAACGAAGCCCTCAGAAATAATACCACACATCTACCAAAACAGAGATATGGTACTGGCTTATGCTGATTTCCAATGGTCCTTGTGAGGTATTAGCAAGTGCCATTAGGTGGGCACCCTGAGTATGTTGGGTTCCCTCTTTAACACCACTGTCTTGGAGAACTGTGTTAAAATCTGTTGCAAAATATCTGATACCCAGTGCCAAGAATTATTTGTAAGAGCACTAATTTGGATTTCAGCAGACCAGTTGCAAATCCTGATTTCTGCTAATTATTCAATACACATATGATGCCTTGAACAATTGTACTAGAAATTTTGATTATTCATTTGTGGAACAGAGCAAGCAATACAAAACAGTGAGCCTAAGAAACCAAAATGAATGTGTGCTAAATTTATAGTATGATTGAAGATATGTAGTATGTCCAGCATTTAAGAGCATAGACTCTAAGGGCAAACTGCCTGAGTTTGAACCTGTACTCTGCCACTCATCAGCTGTGTAAAAGGGGAAACTTTTTGAACCAGTTCCTCACCAGTAATGTGGAGATAATACCGTTTTTCTCAAAGTGCTCTTATGAGGATGAACTGAATATTATTATTTTGGACTTATTTGGCTTAATATTATATGATTATGTGATCATCTCTAGGGAAGTGTCATCAAAAAGATCTAAATAAAGTTTGACAATAAGAAAATAATTTGAACATTCACCCAAATAATTTTCATAGCCGGGCGCGGAGGCTCATGCCTGTAATCTCAGCACTTTGGGAGCCTGAGACAGGTGGATCACCTGAGGTCAAGAGTTCGAGACTAGCCTGACCAACATGGTGAAACCCTGTCTTTTAAAAAATGCCAAATTAGCTGGGCACGGTGGTGCCTGCCTGTAATCCCAGCAACTCGCAAGGCTGAGGCAGGAGAATCGCTTGAACCTGGGAGGTGGAGAGGTTGCAGTGAGCCGAGATCGCGCCATTGCATTCCAGCCTGGGTAACAGGAGCAAAACTCTATCTCATTTTAAAAAAAAAAAAAAAATTGAATTTTCATAAAAGAACTTCCAAAAACAATTGGAAACATATGGAAACATAAGATCTTTATAGTTTCTAAAAAGGAATAATATCATTTATACTATAACTGATGAAAAACCAGATAATTATTTATTATATTGATCCACTCTCAGTGTACTATGAGTTGGATTTAAATGTTTCAGAGAAAATTGGAAGCAGTAGCCTTGCTTTCATCACCATATGGAACATATTGATATTTAGAAATTTGTGAAATCACAACAGTATGTGTGAGTCTTCTACAGTGCTGGTATTAGGCTTTCCTATGACGTATGTGGTTCTCTTTGATCTCCACTTTATAAAAACAAGAATATTCTGAGTTTTTGTAGCTACCTAACCTAAGAATTTATCCACATCTATTATAATCTAAAAGCAAACTTTTCTCTTTTTCAGGATATTGTTCAGTTTTTTTTTAAGAACTAAGATATAGGCATACAATTTTAAGTTTCTCACTGTTTTTTATTGTCGTGCGATAAGAGAGGAGGATAGATAGATGATTTATATATAGATAAATAGGAAGACAATTTAATGTAACATTCATAACAGGCTGTCAGCGTATAGTCACTCATAGAATAATCAATTATAATCTATTTACAATTGCTCTGATACGAATTTAGAAGGATTCTCTTTTTCCAGTATCTCACGGAAGTAATTAGTGATTTATTTATTTTTTATGTAACTCTAGCATATGGTTTATCAGATTGGTTATAAAGACTGAACAACTTGAACTTTTAAAAAACTGACTATTCAACTCAATATGCCAAATATTGAGCAGAATGCCTGAAACACAAAGTAGGTATGTGAGAGGACTATTCCAGACATATGCCAAGGGAAGGACAAATGCAAAGAAATTCAACTATAAACTTGTTCAAAAAACCAGTTAGTCATGATTTAAGACTACGCATCTCATCTCATAAGTAAGATTGATTTCAGGATAAAAAAGTTATCTTGGAGAATTTGAAGAGCCTAATTAACTAGATTTCAAATACATTCTTGGATTATCTGTTTTGTTTTGTTTTGTTTTGTTTTTTAAGTGCAAGCAATATTTTTAGAATGTGAATACCATATATTCTTACATACACTTTGTATTTTATAGTTTATCTCCTCCCAATTGCTCAATAACAATAATAATATATTTCATTTACATAGTTTTTTGTGAAAATTGCTATGTGATGTTTTGTATCATCACAGTGTACCCAGCAGGTCTTACTCTAATGATTTTAATTAAATAAGAAACTAGAACTGAGTGCAAGTTTCTTTCCTTTTTTTTTTTTTTTTTTTTTTTTTGAGATGGAATCTCTCCTGCCTCAGCCTCCCAAGTAGCTGAGACAACAGGTGTGCACCACCACACCTGGCTAATTTTTTTGTATTTTTAGTAGAGACAGGGTTTCACCATGTTAGCCAGGATGGTCTCAGTCTCCTGACCTTGTGATCTGCCTGCCTTGGCCTCCCAAAGTGCTGGGATTACTGGTGTGAGCCACCGCGCACAGTTGAGCCCAGGTTTCTTATTCCGGGTCAAGTACAACAAATCACTCTCAAAATGAATATTAATTAGACTCTCAAAAATTTCCTAATCAAATGGAGTGAACACAAATATGCAGTGTTTCTTACACTCTCATAACACTGTTAAAATTTATAGAGCACTTATTTTATGCCTTGCCCACTGCTAATGGCTTTGCACAAGTTTTCTCAGTTAAAATCAAGAACATTGGGAGATAACACTGATAGTACTCTGACAGTATAAGCAAGAAAACCAAGGCTTACAGAAGCTAGAATCCATACTAGCTCTCAAAACAAGATGAATGGCAACTTAACTCTTGGAGTCGGATATATCTGGCTTTGGAATCTAAGGGTCTAATCATCACTTCATGTCTTCTGATGTGGTTCCTACATCAACTCACTTGTGCTTGGAAAGACATGTAAAACACATTAGAACATTTTCCTTTAGTATTCATTCCATTACAATTGTCTCCAAAAATAAGTAATTGCAATTTTAAAAGGTAACATTTATTTTAACTCCAAGAAAGTACTAACCAAGAGAACAGAGTACATCTCCAAATTCTTCAAGGGTTTAAGGGTCAAAGTTAATTATACAAATCTGCTTCATTTTTTAACATCCCCTGAACTATCCTCTATGTGAAAGAATACTTGAGGGAGGTAAGATCTCACAGTGTGTGTTAAAGCCAATATTTCTTCTTCAACCTCCTTTTAATAGGCAAAGTTTATAACATGATTCTGGAAGAAAGAACATGAATAGTATTAGAAGGTAACATTTTTATTCAATGGGAAACAAGAGAGTCTATGTCTAGATATCCCTAATCAAACTCTATTTCCTAGGTTTCTGCAAAGGAAGTTGTAGTTCAGAGATAAAATCATGTTTTCTCACAACTTCATAAAGGCCTCACAGCCAATGTTCTTGTTACTTTATTAAAAGACATGTTACCGAATGATAGAAGAATCCATGGATGCAAAATTCCCATGACTATATGCAAAGAATAATTTAATTAACTATATAAAATATGACTCTGTAATGTGGTCCTTTATGAAATAGTGTTAAAAAGGACACAATTATGCATTTTATTATCATAAGATTCTCTTAACAACCCTGATAAGCATCAGCATGGCCTTAAACTTGAATATGTTTTTCCTGAATCATACATTTAATAATTATATATTAAGTACTTTGAGTATACAAACCATTGCTTAGGGATTTGTGTGCTATATTTCTTTTAGTTATTGTAACTGTCTGTAAGGATAATATCTTTTTACATCCAAGAAGCTGGATAGCAGAGTTTTAGAAGTTATCTTCTAGGCTTTTTGTATTGTGTTGTGTCCTCCAAGAAGACACAAAATAGAATTAGATTTGTAAGAGGTTTATTTGGGAAAATGCCTGTGAGAGAAAATAGGGAGGCAGACATAGGAGGCTGGAAGAGCCATAAGGTCCCAGTGCAGATCTAATCACTCTGGAGCAGTGAGGGAAGAAAGAGGGTCTGGATATGAGAAGGCTTCGATTCCTGTGCAGTTAACAAAAAAAAAAACAAAAAGAAAGAAAGAAAAAGAAAAGAAAAACAACTTTGGCAAATGTCAATGGGAAGTCATTGAATAAAAGCCACCCATCAGAAGAGTCCCCATATTTTATGGGAATGGGCTACCTTACTAGCCCCGTTACATCACATGCTGGGGAAGTCACAGCTTAGCAAATGAGGCTTTCAGTCAATTATGTTCCCTGAAGTGGGAAATCTGAGAGGTTCCATGTTGGTGGACCATATTTTGCTCATTGTGCTGGAACAAATCTCACATTCCTAAAGACTGTCAGTTTCTTGCTAAACTATGGCTTCTAAATCTCAGGGAAATTTAGGATATCTTCCTAGGATGTCTTTCAAATTTAGGATATCTTCATTATTTATTTTATTTAATAGCTGAAGAAGCTAATGTTATGGGAGACTAACAGAATAGCAAAACTCTGACGCTCATGATATCAATCCAAAGGTGTAGCATTAACTGCAGACAGTATAGCTTGCTTCCTGTGTGGAGATAGAACAGACAAATATGGACTCTGTGAAAGCCATCCTGATGCTGACACTTTTTTCCTATATCTTTCAGTCAGGAACAAAGCAGAATGAATTATATGAACAACTGGGGTACAGTGAAACAGAGCTTCTCAAATTTCTAGATGTCCAGCATTTAGGTTATATTCAAAGAGATACGCTGGCCCATTTGTTCAAGTCACTAAGCTAAACAATGTGAGGTTCAGATATTTGACTTATGTCATCCAACTAATAGAAAACAAGATTTAAACTAAGGTCTGGTAGTTATAAAATCAGTTTTTTTTTTTTCCTATACTAGTATTGCTAATCATATGTGATATATACACAACTATGTCTGGTGATACTCAACCTAGTTACTCTGATGTCTTCAAAATGTAAAGAATTTGGTCCTCTAGAAAATGCAGGCTTTCAGCTCTTTATCAAAAGGAAGAATAATTGTTAGGCTTTAGAAATGTGTTCTTTTCTCCATTCCTCCCTCAGTTTCACTTTTCTTCCCCTTTTTCAATATTTATCAGGTTTCACCATGTGTAAGACACATGGGAAAAAAGGGAAGAAAATGTTACAAATCATATGTAATCCATAAATATATATATCTCTCTCTATATATAATCCTTTCAATAATTTTATCTATGTACATATATGAAACAAAATATATATTTATATTTTAATAAAATTCTGAAATATTTTCTATTTTAGTAAAAATACATTTAAAATAATGTATTTTTTCAAATGTGAGACATTTGAATGACTGCAAAGAATTCTTCTCAATATTCATATTTTTATGTGAACATAGACTTCTCTTCCTGTAGTTTTTATCTCACATACCTATCTTTGCCCTGGGGTGCATGTACTTTGACATCTTTATATCAGTAAAAAATTATAGTAGATAATGAAGCAGATAGAGAGAAAGTGTGACAGCCTTAATTAAAATTGCTTGGAAATGTGACAGTCTCTGTATTAGTCTGTTCTCATGCTGCTAATAAAGACATACCTGAGACTTGGTAATTTATGAAGAAAAGAGGTTTAATAGTCTCACAGTTTCACGTGGCTGAGGAGGCCTCACATTCATGGCAGAAGATGAAGGAAGAACAAAGGGATGTCTTACATAGTGGCAGGCAAGAGAGTGTGTGCAGGGGAGCTCCCTTTTATGAAACCATCAGATCTCCTGAGACTTACTCACTGTCATGAGAACAGCATAGGAAAGACCTGTCCCCATGATTCAATTACTTCTCACCAGTTCCCTCTCATGACACGTGGGAATTAAGGGAGCTACAATTCAAGATGAGATATGGGACACAACCAAACCATATCATCCCACTCCTGGCTCCTCCCAAATCTCATGTCCTCACATTGCAAAACCAATCATGCCTTCCCAACAGTCCCCCAAAGTCTTAACTCATTTCAGCATTAGCTCAAAGGTCCATGGTCCAAAGTCTCATCTGAGACAAAGCAAGTCCCTTCCACCTATAAGCCTGTAAAACGAAAACATGTTAGATATTTTCTAGATACAAAAGGGATACATACATTTGGTAAATATACCCATTTCAAATGGGACAAATTGGCTAAAATGGATCAGATACAGGCCCCATGCAAGTCCAAAATTCAGCAGGGCAATCAAATCTTAAAGCTCCAAAATGATCTCCTTTGAATCCATGTCTCACGTTCAGGTCACACTGATGCAACAGGTGGACTGCCATGGCCTTGGACAGCTCTACCCTGGTGAATTTGCCACCCTCCTAGCTGCTTTAACAGCTGGCGTTGAGTGTCTGTGACTTTTCCATGTGCACAGTGCAAGCTGCTGATGGATCTACCATTCTGGGGGCTGGAGGATGGTGGCCCTCTTCTCACAGCTCTACTAGACAGTACCCCAGAGGGGACTCTGTGTCCCCCCTGGGGGACACATTTTCCTTCCACACTGCACTGGCATAGGTTCTCCATGAGGGCCCCTCCCCTGCAACAAACTTCTGCCTGGACACTGAAGCATTTCCAAATACCCTCTGAAATCTAGGTGGAGGTTCCCAAAATTCATTTTTTACTTCTGTGTACCCACAGGCCTAACACCACATGGAAGTCACCACAGTATGAGACTTCACCATCTGAGGCAATGACCTGAGCTATACGTTGGCCCCTTTTAGCCATAGCTGGAGCTGAAATAGCTGGGAGGCAGGGCACCATGTTCAGAGGCTGCAAAGAGCAGGAGACCCTGGGACTGGCCCATGAAACCATTTTTCCCTCCTAGGCCTCCAGGCCTGTGATGGGAGGGGCTGCCATGAAGGTGTCTGACATGCCCTGTAGACATTTTCCTCTTTGTCTTGGTGATTAACATTTGGTCCTTCATTATTTATGCAAATTTCTACAGCCGGCTTGAATTTCTCCTCAGAAAATGGGATTTTCTTTGCTATTGCATTGTCAGGCTGTAATTTTTTCAAAATTTTATGCTGTGTCATCTCTTGAATACTTGGCTGCTTAGAAATTTTTTCCACCAGATACCCCAAATCATCTCTCTCAGGTTCAAAGTTCCACATCTATCTAGGGCAGGGGCAAAATGCCACCAGTCTCTTTGCATAGCCAGAGTGACCTTTACTCCACTTCACAACAAGCTTCTCATCTCCACCTGAGACTACCTCAGCCTGGATTTTATTGTCCATATCACTATCAGCATTTTGGTCAAAGCCACTCAACAAGTGTCTAGGAAGTTCCAAACTTTCCCACATCTTCCTATCTTCTGAGCCCTCCAAACTGTTCCAACTTCTACCAGTTCTAAAGTCACTTTCACATTTTTGAGTATCTTTAGAGTAGTGCCTCACTACTTGGTATTGATTTATTGTATTAGTCCATTTTCACACTGTTATTAAAGACATACTTCAGACTGGATAATTTATAAAAGAAGGAAGTTTAATTGACTCAGTTCCACATGGCTGGGGAAGTCTTACAATCATGGCCGAAGATGAAAGAGGATCAAAGTCACATTTTAAATGGTGGCAGGCAAAGAGAGCATGTGCATGGGAACTCTCCGTATAAAATCATCAGATGTTTTGAGACTGATTCATTATCACAAAAACAGCATGGGAAAGACCCGCCACCATGATTAAATTTACCTCCCACCAAATCCCTCCCACAACATGTGGGAATTATGGGAGTCACAATTCAAGATGAAATTTGAGTGAGGACACAACCAAACCATGTTTCCATAATGTACTTTATGAGGTTTTTGACTCTAATGAGGGTTAATCTATTATAAAAAAGCATATTAACATATATTTGTATGCAAGTATATTCATTAGAAAATTATAAGAACAAATAGCTAATAATCAAGCATTTGTCTAATTAAAAAGGTATATTTGCACAGTGGAATTCCAGGAGATATTTTTTAAAAGGCTTTAAAAAGATTTCTAAGGGCATGAAGATATGCTAAAAAATTAACTATATAGAAGAACATAGATTCCTACTAAACAGGATGTAGATATGATGACATTCTTGGCATATCTATAATACTGCAAAAAACTCATTTTTAAATTCTTCTCATTTATTAATGAAAATTATGTTGTTTTATTATATAGTAGAAAATATTTTATAATATTCTTCATTGATTTAAAATTGACATTGTTACACCAAAGTTTGGTAAGTATTACCAGTTTCCCCCAAAAAAAACACTCAAAGTTTTTTTTATCATATTAAAATGAACTATAATTCATGTACATTGGAATTCAAAATCATGTTTCTCTTTTTTATTATTATGTTGTTACTTCTTGAAACTATTATTTTTGAATTATTGAATTTATGTTTTTGAAAATACAAAGCTCTGGTCATAAGAAATGAATTCAGTAAAGATTTCCATTAATTTCCCAATAAATATTATTTTGTAGATATTCTGTGATGTGCAAGTGGAAATTAAGGATAGTCACAAATAACTCAGAACACAAAATATTTTCGCAAAATAATGTGAACAAAAATTGTTTGTGTCTCTAAATGTCCATAATCACCTTATTTCAAATTTTGCTATTGTCTGTATAAAGAAGATGATAAGTTATATTGCTGTTTTTGTATTTATTAAGCAAGAAATCAATGACTCCTACTATGTGAAAGGAAATATTTCAAGCTCTCTAGGGAACCAAAGGTAATTGAATCACTGTCACATATTTCCTCTAATTGTTGAGCTTCAAAGTCAGGTCCACTAGAATACATTGAACAAGTCAAACAAAACCAATGTTGGATCCAATTATTAGTAGAATGCATTAACTTTTTCATCATTATGAATATTTTACCACTTGAAGGGAAAGTGCTAAATGTTAAATATGGATGTATCCCATTTATTTATCCAACATCTTTTTTTTAGGGACTACCCATTAACCTCATTTTACAGCAGAAAATCTCAGGCTTATTTCTTACATAAACTTTTCTGGGTTACAGGGTTGGTTATTGGTAAAGCCAGGATCTTCTAATTACCCAGAAACTATACCTTGGATGTTGTTGATTTTTTCCCCTCCAACAACCATGTTAAAACTGTATTCCTTCTGCAACAGTATTAAGAGATGTGGTATTTTGGAGGTAATCTAGTCCTGACAGCTACCATCTCATGGATAGGATTAAGTGTCCTCTGAAAAGAGCTTAACAAAGTGAGTTTTTCACTTTCCATCCCTTTTGTCATGTGAAGATACAGCATTCCTCCCTTTCAAAGGGTGAAGCAACAAAGCACCATCTTGGAAGCAGAGAGGCCAGGTCCTCTCCAGCTGGTGCCTTGATCTTAGAATTCTCAACCTCCAGAACTCAGCGAAATAATTTTTTATTATTTATACATTACCCAGTCTGTGTTATATTTATATCAGCTCAAATGTACTTAGACATCAGTTCTGGTTTTCTATGTTGTGTCACAAACAACCTCATATTTACAGGTATAAAAAAATTAATATACTGAAGGATTCTGAAGGTTAGGAATTTGAACTTGGCTTGTCTTTAATCCACAGTGACTAGGGCCCTGGTTAGGAAGACTTGAATGACTGACTGGTAGCTGGAATTATCTGGAGGTTTCTTCATTTACATGTGTGGTGACTGGGCTGAGATGACCCAAAGACTAGACTTTCTGGGGCTATTAACTAGGACACTTTCACCGATACTCTCTATGCAACCTGGACTTAGTCACATAATAACATCCTCAGGTTAGTCAGACTACTTTTATGACAAACTCATGGTTCCAAAAGGGATATTTCAGAAAATAGGCATCAATGGCATGGCATGTACTTTTACTACTTTTTCTTAAAAGTCAGGTAGTGTCCCTTTTATTATTTCTAATGGTCAAAATTACCACAAACTTGCCCAGATTGAAAGAAAGGGGACATAGACCCCATATATTGATGGACAAATATCAGAGAACGTGTGGCAATATTTTAAATGATCTCACCTAAAAGTAGGATTAAATGGAGACAGATGACAATTGCAATTTAGGTGCCCACTGATTAGGAACTGATAGAGAAATTATGAATCAATTTAGTTTGTATATTTATAAAACTACTATGGCTACATTCCTCCAAGTTTACTTTTATTGACATCTCCTTTGGCAGAAATATAATTCAGAATATTGTCAGTAGAAATCACTATATGTTGGCTTCAATTCATCAGATATTTTGACCTTTACAACATGATGACAATAGTATATAATTATCTGACAATGCTAGCAAAATTACAGATTGTTCATCTCCTATAAACCTAAATGAATGCACTCAAAGTTTGCTCCCTCTTTTGAAGTGGTTCAGGTTGCTAATGTCTAGCATGACTCAGAAAACTATTGAATAGATTATCCTGAAGTTTTCCAACTGTTTAAACATGCACACACATACACATACAAACATATGTTCTATAAATTAAATATACTTAGATCTTTATAATTTTTGTTTATGTTTTATAAATTTTATATGTAAAATTTAAACTTACTCCATTTTCTTTTTTCAGCAAAGGTTAATTTGAGTCAAGAACAAATCTCTATATTTTGAACATAATCTTTTCTTACTGATAGGGAAAATATATGACTAAACATTGGTAATATATGGTTCAAATATTTACTATTTGTATATAGTGCAAAATGATGAATTGAAAGGTAAGGCCGGGCACAGTGGCTCATGCCTGTAATCCCAGCACTCTGGGAGGTCGAGGCGGGCAGATTACAAGGTCAGGAGATCCAGACCATCCTGGCTAACAAGGTGAAATCCCGTCTCTAATAAAAATACAAAAAATTAGCCTGATGTGGTGGTGGGTGCCTGTAGTCCCAGCTACTGGGGAGGCTGAGGCAGCAGAATGGCGTGAACCCGGGAGGCGGAGCTTGCAGTGAGCTGAGATCGCGCCACTGCACTCCAATCTAGGCGACAGAGCGAGACTCTGTCTCAAAAAAAAAAAAAAAAAAAAAAAAAAAAAAGTAAATGCAACGATGAAGGCTGCAAAACCATTTATATGGGATTTCTTCGTTAATCCCATGGAAAGATTACAAAACTTCCATTAAAACAGCAATTGGTGAGAATATAAAAGCTGAAAGACAGTAAATAGAGTTGGCACATATTTGGTGATCTTATTAGACAACCTGAGAGTTCAAGATTTTAAAAGACTCATTCAAGTTGGAAGTATAAAAAATCTAAATAAAAGTCAAGAATATATTTTTCAAATCCTTGCATAATTCTAGCCTTTTTATTCTATGTGTGTTTTTTACTTCCACCCAAGCGTCACCCATAATACTGGTGAACGTCTACACCCCTTTCATGGGTTCATCTCAAATGTCAACGTTTTTTGACTACTTTCTTGAGTTCCTATTGTGTATAAGCATTTATTTTATTTATTTTTCCTTTTTTAATTTTTTATTTCCATAGGTTATTGGGGAACAGGTGGTGTTTGGTTACATGAGTAAGTTCTTTAGTGATTTGTGAGATTTTGGTGCCCCTATCAACCAAGCAGTATACACTGCACACTCTTTGTAGTCTTTTATCTTTTACCAGCTTCCTACCCTTTCTACCTCAGTCCCCAAAGTCCTTTGTGTCATTCATATGCCTTTGCATCCTCATAGTTTAACTCCCACTTGTGAATGAGAACATATGATGTTTGGTTTTCCATTCCTGAGTTACTTCACTTAGAATGACAGTCTCCATTCTCAGTCAGGTTGCTGCAAATGCCATTAATTTATTCCTTTTTATGGCTGAGTTATATTCCATCATATATATATATGATTGAATATATATATATATATATGATTGAATATATATATATATATATGATTGAATATATATATATATATATATCACAGTTTCTTTATCCATTTGTTGATTGATTGGAATTTGGGTTAGTTCCACAGCTTGCAACTGCAAATTTTTCTTCTATAAACATGCGTGTGTAAGTATGTTTTGTTTAGTGACTTTTTTCCTCTGTGTAGGTAGCCAGTAATGGAATTGCTGGATCGAATTATAGTTCTACTTTTAGTTCTTTAAGGAATCTCCACACTGTTTTCCATAGTGATTGTAGTAGTTTACATTCTCGCCAGCAGTGTAGAAGTGTTCCCTGTTCACTGCAACCATACCAACATCTATTATTTTTTGATTTTTTGATTATGGCCATTCTTGCAGAAGTAAGTTGGTATTGCATTGTGGTTTTGATTCGCACTTCCCTGATCATTAGTGATGTTGAGCATTTTTTCATGTTTGTTGGCCATTTGTATATCTTCTTTTGAGAATTGTCTATTTATGTTCTTAACCCACTTTTTGATGGGATGGTTTGTTTTTATTTTCTTGCTAATTTGTTTGAGTTCATTGTAGATTCTGGATATTAGTCCTTTGTCAGATTTACAGATTGTGAAGATTAGCTCCCACTTTGTGAGTTGTCTGTTTACTCTGCTGACTGTTCCTTTTGTGGTGCAAAAGCTCCTATCTATTGTGTTTAAGCATTTTTATTGTATTTACATGGCATTTGTGAAAAACTTAACCTTGAGACTGTGCCCTAAATTCCCTGGCTAGCCTGTGAGCTCCTCATAAATACATACACTGGCAAGTTTCCATTACATCACCAATACTCCAAAAACAGGCTCTAAGAAAATCACACTTAGTGATTTGTAACTTGAATTAAACTACTAGAATTGGTGAACTAGTCCAGTAAACAGTAGGCAAACATTTATTGTCCTCTATTTTGGAAAAGATAATTGTGTGTGTATGTGTCTGTGTTTATGTGTGATGGGGGATGGGCGAACCATTTTACCATGATTTTCTTAGGATTGTAAATATGATAAAATACAATAAGGTGGTATTGGTTGCTGGCTGTTTTAATGGAATTAGATTAATTGAATTACCTGAAGCATAAGCTCCATGAAAATAGGCAACTAAGTTTCTTTTTCTCATTAATATATACCAGACTTTCAAAACTATGTGATATACAGAAACTGACGAATTAATATTTGTTGAATGAATAAACGAATTATTTAAAAGGACATGTCAGAGTTACTTCCAGGTGTCATTGCTCACAATACCCAAACATTTTCCAACTGAAATACAAATATTTCTTTATTTTCCCTGTCATCTGCATTTATAATTCATTTTGATGTATAATATTGCTTCCAAGACATTGTGACATACAAATTGTACTATCTATTTGATGACTTCCCTATTGAATTTCTTGCATATCTGTGTTATTACATCTTTTGTGAAGTAAAGCACAAATTTAAGCATGTTTAATTTAAGTATACATAATGCCAGTTCACAGTTCTGGAGCTTCTTTCTCCTTTATCCAGAAATCTTTTCACTATTTGAATTTGAAAATTACCTCAAGTGAAAAATTCAAAATATATAATTACCTTTTAAGTTTCAAGGAAAATTCTCGCTTCAGAACAATATTTTATTTATATTTACAACCAATTAAATATTCTGTTGATGGATAAATTATCTGAATTTTCAGGGAAATTGGACTCTTGCTAAAAATTAGAAACATGATAAATTGTAACGTTAGAATTTGGTATTAGCATTAACTGTCTGGAAATCTATAGTTCTTGTCTCTATGCCCCACTACATTGACTTATCTGTCCTGAAAACTTAGGTGATATATAATGGGAGAAAATCAATCCCAGTAAATCTGTTTTACTTTGTTTTCATTTATAAGGAAATTAGCAACTATTACATAAAAAAGATAAGGTTAAAATGTCATAATGTAAGCAGTCAATACCAAAACCCTATCAATGTCATCATTTGGGTTGTTTGCATCTTTCCTCTAGGTATTCTTCCTCTTGGGAAGATGTAGTTTGATCTATTAGGGAAATCATAGTTATTGCCAGTCTTGTTTTGTATTTTAATAAAACATACTCTCATTTGCTTTTGTATCTCCCAGTTATTGTTAGGTAGATAAAACTGTATGATTAGTCACATACACGATTAGAAATATTATGTATTCTTAATGAATTCACCCTTTACCATTATGCGATGCCTTTTTTGTGGCTTTTAATGTTTCTTGTCCTGATATCTATTTTGCCTGATTTTACAATAGCCACACCAGTTTTTACATCAATAATACTACATCCTTTTCAAATTATTATATTTTATTTTTAAGCTATGTCTTTGTGCAAATATTTTCTTCCATTCTGTGGGTTGTACTTTTACTGTATTGAAGATTTCATTTGCAGCACAGAAGACAAAAGTTTTTAAATTTGATAAGGTCCAATATATTTTCCACTTCTGTTTTTTGGGAGGGAGTGGGATAGAGTCTTGCTCTGTTGTCCAGGCTGGAGTGCGGTGTTGCCATCTCAGGCTGGTGTGCAGTGTCGCCATCTCTGCTCACTGCAATCTCTGCCTCCCGGGTTCAAGTGATTCTCCTGCCTCAGCCTCCTGAGTAGCTGGGATTACAGGCACGTGCCACCACTCCCGGCTAATTTTTGTATTTTTAGTTCAGACGGGGTTTCACCATGTTGGTCAGTCTGGTCTCGAACTCCTGACCTCGTGATCTGCCTGCCTTGGCCTCCCAAAATTCTGGGATTACAGGCTTGAGCCACTGTGCCCAACCCATTTTTTTCCCTTTTTTTGGCACTTGTGATATTGCTATGTTTAATAAGGCTTTGCCTAGTGTGAGGTCATAATGATTATCTCCTATGTTTTCTATTCAGAGACTTAATCTTAACTCTTGCGTTTAGGTATATGATTTAATTTGAGTTCACTTCTATATGTGGTATCTGGTAGTGATCAAACTTCATTTGTCTGCATGTGGCATCTTGTTGTTTAAACACCATTTGTTGAAAAGACTTGTTTTATTTCACTGAATTGACATGATGCCCTGTCTGAATACAGTTGACCATGATGCAAGGGACTGGACTCTCAATTCAGTTCCATGAATCTATATGCCTATCTATCTAACAGTGTTTGCAGTGACAATAGTAGATTTGTAGTGTATTTTAAAATAAGGAAGTGAATTCTTCCAGCTTTGTTCTTTGTATTTAAAGTTTGCTTTGGCTATTCTTGGTCATTGCATTTTTCAAATAAATTTTAGAATTACTTTTTCAATTTCTAAAAAAACAAATAAGGCTGAGATTTTAAAGGGATGACATTGAATCTTTAGATAACTTAGGGACTGTTATCGTCTTAACAGTATTAAATCTTTGAATATTCTATTATTTTCACGGTGGTAATTTAATCTTTCAAATGTCATTGCTAGTGTATACAAATACAATTCTTATCACATTTTTAATAAATTGAATATATTGCTTTTCATTTCATCTACACTGTCATTGTCATTCCTCTATGTAATATTCTATTTTCTAGGTGTCGTTCTAGGATTTCCCAATAAACACCTTTGGCTTAGCACAATCTACTTTGAAATTATATTATACTGTTATACATTACACAAATGAGAGTACCATAATAAATTTTATTTTCATTTTTCATTGTCATACATTTCAATTGTATAACTGTTATAACCACAAAAGACACTGATATAGGTTTTGCTTTTAAAAACGAATTACAAGCTGGATGTGGTGGCTCACATCTGTAATCTCAGCACTTTGGAAGGCTGAGGTAGATGAGCCTCATCCTTGAGCTCAAGAGTTTGAGACCAGCCTGGGCAACATGGCTCAATCCCATGTCTACACAAAATACAGAAATTAGCTAGGCGTGGTGGTGCATGCCTATAGTCCCAGCTACTCAGGAGGCTGAGTTAGAAGGATGGCTTCAGCAAGAGGGGCAGAGATTGCAGTGAGCAGAGATTGCACCGCTGCACTCCAGCCTGGGTGACAGAGCAAGACCTTGTCCCCAAAAAGTAAAAATAAAAAGCTAATAATATTATGTATATGCAATTGAAAAAAAAATACCCTTTTAAAGGGACTCATATTTATCATTTCTGGACTCATCTTTCATCAGTATAAATTTAACTTCCCATATTGCCTCATTTTTTATACTTGAAAATATTTAATTTTACTTTTTAAAGTTTTTTTTCTGAATTTAGTAAGATAGGTTGACAGATTTTTAAACTTAGCACATTAAAAATGTCACCCCATTGTCTTGTAGCTGGCATAGCTCTGACAATAAATTACATGATTATCTTTTCCTTTTTACCTTATATTTAATGTGTATTTTTTCATTGAATGCTTTAAATTTTGTTTTCTTTTCTTGATGGTTATCAGCGTGCTCTAAATTCAGCTCATAATTGAAAGCTCAATGGTTTGGTTTTCACTTGCTTTTTAGTAGTTTCCAGAATTTTCTAGAAAGTCAGTTCCAACTCTGGTAAAGGAAAAAAAAAAATCATTCTAAATTCAGTATTAGTGCTACATGACTAATATTTTTTTCTGCATTACTTATTATTTAAAAATCCAGTAAAAATTTTTGTATAATTGAGTTTTAATATTATATTATTCTATCTATTGGTTCTATTTTATTATTTTTTATATATTTTATTTTTCTTTTTAATTTGTTCTTGGTTTCCTCTTAATGTTGACTATAAAAATATTATCTGTTGCAATATATTTAACTACAAATTTTATATCTGAGTTTTTTTCAGGTCATGTTTTATGGAGTGACTGTTCTCCCGGTTATCAATCATATTTTTCTTTTTCTTGACATGTTTCATGTTTTTTTCTGGTCATTATTTTATTTAAACCTGGATTTCATTGTTTTCCGTTAAATAAATAATACGTTTCTCTCTCTCCCTGTTCATATTTCCACTATCTTTCTCTCTAATTAACTACTTGCAAAACAGATTCAACTGTCAAGGCATATTTTTAAATTTTCTAGAATGGATCTAATATGGCCTTCACTTCATGAGAAATTCTTACATTCTATTAAATTATGAACTTTCTGGGGTTTCCACAAAATTCCACAGATTAGAATTAAGGATTTTCCATTGTAATTGTCTTCCCACCTGTGCAACTTCTAAAAATTCACACCTTACAATTATTCAGATATTGTTTTTCTAGTTTTGTGGAGTTCCATGTATTTCTATACAACATGATATTCAGCAAAAACTTAGTGAAATAAAAATCAGACTTTGGAAATCTTTCTGCTTAATCCTCTGCTTTTCAGAAATATTCCACAAGAGTCAGTGATTCAGCTTTTTTGAAATCCTGTCTACCTATAGCCAACTTAATAGTATTTCTGCGCTCTCTTTCGGGTATTCAAACCTGGACTTTCAGCCAAAGAACTGCCTCCAGGCATAAAATCTTGATGATAATAAGACTCACCTTTCAGGTTTTTTTTTTTTTTTTTTTTCCTTATCTCAGGGATCACAATACTGTCATGCCTGTAGTTGATATCTAAAAACGGTTACTTCATAAATTTTGTGTGATTTTTTAAACTATTTTTTTGTGTGAAATTTACTTTCTGTTAGAAGTCATCACCACCATTTTCTTTCAGGTTATTACTAGCTCGATAAAGGACTTTAATCTCTTAACTGCCTCATCATATATAATGATTTAATGCAACACATGGCCATTGAGCCTTTATCACATTTCATTTAGTGATGCTCAGAATTTGAATGTTACATTTCATTTAATGATGTTCAAAATTTGAATGTCTCACACCTAAGAATTTTCACTTTATATAGCCTCCAACTCTACTTCTGAATAATTACATTTAGTTCTTTATAGACCTTCAATTATAGTTCTAAAAACCAGGAGTAATGTTAATATCCAGATTTATGTAAACCATGGGCAGATATAGATATTGCAATGAGAGAAGGGAAGAAGAAGGGGAAGAAGAGGAAAAAGAAGAAGGAGGAGGAAGAGGAGGAAGGAGGAGCAGGAGGAGGAAGAAGGACAAAGAAGAAGGAGGAGAAGGAGGAAGGAGAAGGAGCAGGCGAAGAAGAAGAGGAAGAGGAAGAGGAGAGAAGAAGAAGAGGAGGAAGAGAAGATAAGGAAGAGTGGTAACACTCTTTCTAGTAGAGTTTTACCATATTGACCAGGATGGTCTGAATCCCTTGACTTCATGATCCACCCACCTTGACCTCCCAAAGTGCTGGGATTACAGGCATGAGCCACTGTGCCCGAAATAGTGGCTACATTTTAAGTGACACATGCAATGTTATATATATTTCTAAGCACTGCTCACAAATAAATTGTTTTAAACTCACAGCCTTGTTAATTAAGTCCTATTATTGTTATTCTACAAATTATTGAAACAACCAAAACAACAAAGAACCTGAAATCCTATACAAGTTGTACAACAATTAAATGTGCCAGATTTGGTGGCTCACATCTGTAATCCCAGCACTTTGGGAGACTGAGGTGGGCAAATCACTTGAGGTCAGGAGTTCAAGACCAGTCTGGTTCACATGGTGAAACCCCATCTCTACTAAAAATACAAAAATAAGCTGGTCATGGTGGCATTTGCCTGTAATCCCAGCTACTCAGGAGGCTGAGGTAGGAGAATCACTTGAACCCGGGGGGCTAAGGTTGCAGTGGGCCAAGCTCACACCACTGTACTCCATCCTGGCTAACAAAGCAAGACTCCATCTCAAGGAAACAAAACAAAACAAAACTACTAAATGGTGAATCCAGGGTTTGAATCTGTAATCTGGTTTCAGAGTTGGTGTTTACTGTTATCATAAACTAATCCTCAAACATACCTACATCTGTAATCTGGTTTCAGAGTTGGTGTTTACTGTTATCATAAACTAATCCTCAAACATACCTACATTGTTTAATTAGGAAGAAGGGCAATGTTTACTATTATATACATATATATTTACTGCAAGGTATGGACTTAATCATGAATATATAAAATATGATTATTAAAATTTTGGTATGAAATATTTAAAAAGTACTATAAGTTGGTACAACTAAAATTGGTCAGAAATTACTATAATTTATGTTATAACTAATTTGCCCTAATAATGACTTGTAAACAGAAACAGTTTCTTTGGAATATCCAATGATGCTGGATAATTAATACAGGTCTTCACATCTATAATAATTTAATAAATGTTCATTTAAATAGAAATGACACAGGATCCTTTTGGTGCCGCTTTGCAAACTGGAAATCTCTGTGACCAGTAGTGCCCTTACCTGGGCTTTTCTCAGTTCTGGGTTCACTACTGAGCTTGCTCTGCCCACTCGGCCTATTGGGCTGCACTCAGCTCATGCTAGTGGTCTGGATTCTGCATGTGCACAGGGACTCTGTGTCCAGTCTGCGGCTAAGATGATGGGTGTGCTGCAGGTGGTCTTCCTGTTGGTCACTGGTGGGTAGATGAGGGGAAAGTGGTGGCACCCCAAAACTCAGAGAGCCCCAAGGTGTGTTACTGCTTTTGCTTGGGCAGTCCCAAGGCCTGAGACCCCAAGAAATAACATCTCTCTTTCCTTCCCACCACCCACAGTGGGGCAACTGGAATGTGTGGGAGAGGGAGTGTGTGTTACAGCTTGTTTGTGTTAGAGTTTGTTTGTTCCCCCACCTGCAGTGCAGCGAACGATAGCATATCACAGCTCATTTGGTTCCTCCATTCGCAGCTTGGTGAACTGGGGCATGTGGTGCCCCAGCAGCTGTTTCTTCCCTGTTGCTCAGCAAGTGGGAGGGAGGGTTACAGTGTTACATATATTTTTGCAGCTGCTGTTTGTCGGGTTCCAGGTTCCTGGGGACAAAGAAGAAAGGTTATGTGGACATGAGAGAAAGTAAGGCAATGAAGAAGTTTATTGAGTCAGAGAAAAGCTCCCCACCATGAGAAGGGAAGCCCTCTTTGGGAAACCCTCTTGTTAGAGAGGGGGCCCAGAATCAGGAAGCCCAACGTGTGACTGAGTCCAGGGTATTTATGGGCTCAGAATGGGGGACTGTGTGCTGATTGGTCTATGGGCGAGCTTGGGAAAAACATCATTCAATTGGCTAAAAGGCATCAAGGAAGTTCTCATTCTGGTAGTAGGGTCTACTGGAATTGACTGCTCAAGTTTTCAGGCTTTAAATTGTCTTTGGCTTGAAAGTGGGATTTCACTGGGGATCACCCCTTTGTCTGCTTAGGAATTTATCTGCCTCTTGGCACTATCATAAACACTAATATAGAAAATGGTAAAACCTTTTCAGTCTTTGCCTTAATGTGAAAGTCCAGAATAATTTGTCCAAATACCATTTTAAGACTGTGTACATTCCAACAATTTTGAGGAGGGAGGAACAGAGGACATTGTTATGTTAAAGTGTCCATATAGCTCATCATAATTTATTTGTTTGTGATTACATACAAACCAGAAAGAAAGTGAGATATGTGCTTTAAATGACCTTTTCTTTAACTTCAACAAAAATGTTGTCATTTTTTAAATTCTCTAAAATTAAATGATAGTTTCTATGACCCTTGACTATGAGTTTGGTCCATTATTAATTATTTGCATTGCATATATATTGTGGTAATATGCTCTCAAATATCTAATCAATGTGTAATAAATTAAAATATATATTTATTGGAATATTAGTGTTAGTACTTCATAATTTCATAGTAACTTTTCTCCAGTAACTAAGGAAAACATAGGAGTATCAATTTTATGGAGTTTTATTTTCTTTTAAATATGTATAGGAAGGGATCACCATGTCATTATAACTCACTGGAGATTAGAGACACTCAAATAATTTTTTAAAAACTTTCTATTTTCCCTTTTACCTCATTTTGAGATTATCTGAAATGTCTATGACTCATCAAAGGCATTATGATTTTAACACATGCTCTGCATTTAAGAGTCAAGTATTTGAGATTTGATGAAAATAAAATGAATGTTTTATCTTCATGCAATAAAAATAACATGATGTTAGTGTCTCCGTCTCTGATAAATTGGTCGATTAACTTAGTAGTTAGTACTACTCCTTGTTTTCTTCATCCTCACATATGATCTTTCCCTTCCCCTTCATCTTTTCTTTCACTTTGAGCCAATTAAGGACATTTTGATCTACTTGGGCTTAAATTTTTTTTTAAAATTTCTTCCTCAAATATTATTGGAACAATATTGAAAATACAGTAAAGTGTGATTTTTAAAGTACATTAGTTTGTTAACATTCCTCTTTGGTAATCCCCATGTGGTGCCATTCCAGATTTCCTAGCTTACACTGTTTTTTAAAACTGTCCAGCAGACTAGCATAGTTAAGACCAATAATTTCTATTCAGGTAACACTAAGTTCAAGCATCTGCTGCTATTTCCTGGTGATACAATCATTGGTAAGTATTTTAACATCTTTAAGAATCTATGCTCTCCAAAATAGGTGTATTAATAACATTACAGGCCAGGTGCAGAGGCTCATGACTGTAATCCCAGCACTTTGGGAGGCTGAGGCAGGCGGATCCCTCGAGGTCAGGAGTTTGAGACCAGCCTGGCCAATATGGTGAAACCCTGTCTCTACTAAAAATTACAAAATTGGCCAAGGGGATTCACCTGTCATCCCAGCTGCTCAGGAAGCTGAGGCAGGAGAGTCACTTGAACCAGGGAGGCAGAGGTTACAGTGACCTAAGATCATAGCAATGCACTCCAACCTGGATGACAGATCAAGAGTTCATCTCAGTAATAATAATAACAATAAGGCCAGGAGTGGTGGCTCACACTTGTAATCACAGCACTTTGGGAGGCTGAGGGAGGTGGATTGCTTGAGGCCCAGTAGTTCAAGACCAGCCTGGCCAACATGGTGAAACCCTGTCTCTACTAAAAATACAAAACTTAGCCAGGCATGAGGGGGCACACCTGTAGTCCCAGCTACTCAGGTGGCTGAGGTGGGAGCATCGCTTGAACTTGGGACGTGGAGGTTGCAGTGAGCCAATATCGCACCATTGCCCTCCAGCCTGGGTGACAGAGTAAGATTCCATCCAAATAATAATAATAACAACAACAACAACAACAACAACAACATTGCAAAGCGGTAGGAAGGATTGAATGAAATAATACATGTTCAGCAAAGTCACAATTACTCAATAGGAGCTTCTTATACGTAGATAGATAAGTGAATATCAATTGAGCCTGTCTTTCCATTAGAGGCTAAAATTAGAGTCACTGATGTTTCTGGGGATCCAATATTGATGTCATCAAACAGACACTTCATAGTTAATGGGTTAATCCTGAACAGCAAACCTCAAGGTCAAGGGGCATATATTTTTTATTTTGGTTTCCTTAATTTTTAGCACAATAGATTGTGACTATCAGTTAATGCTTAATGAATGAACAAATTACTAAGTTAATGAATGAATGATCTGAGAAAAGGAATGGCTTCACAGTACACAAATTATAATGTGTACATGAGCATCTGTATCTCTGTTTATATCCATAAACTTATTCTATCACGTTGAGTAAACATATTCATTATAGTGACAGCATGGCTTTGAACTTTCGCATTAGACACAAGAACATTTTTATGTTCTTCCCATATTTCATCACTAGTCATGTATATGCTATGAATTTCAGTGCCCATAATAGGGACAGCTTTGCTTTAATCCATCCTCCTACTCTTGTAAGTTATCCCCTCTAAGACTAGACTACAGTGAATAGAAAAGCGAACATAAGGTTCAGGCCATTTAGTTTTCTATAGGGTATGTACAATATTCTAATTTTTATATTAAAGCAAGACATAAAATTCATGAAATTCTATGAGTGCCTTTTTATGGAAGGTGGTACAATTACTATATTTAAATAATTGAAGACACACCAAACAGTTTTCAATTTTGTTTTAATTTATTTTTTATTGATGCATAATATTTTACATATTTCTGAGGCACATGTGATATTTTGTTGCAAACATAGATTGTGTAATGATCAAGTCAGTGTATTCGGAGCATTTTTCACCTTGTATATTTATTATTTATATCTGTTGGGAATATTTCAAGTTCTCTCTTCTAGAGAGAGAATATATATGTTTTTATTTTAAAATTTAAATATATATATATATTTTAATAACTTTACCAAAATTATCTAGACCTTGATTAAAATACAGAATGGGGATGGTTAATAACAGGAAAGTTTTGTGAAGGCTTACGTATGGACACAAAGGGCAGCATTTCCTACCCTTTTCGAACAAAATGGGCCATTTATAGGAACACACATACACCTATTTTTGTTGGTTAGCAATGTGTTTCCTATTATTATTAGAATTAGGTCATTCTAATTAGCAGCCTTGAATGGTAATCTGCTTTGCTGAGCATTTAATAAACACTGAGTGACACTTACCCAGGTCTCTCACTTAGGCAAAATATAATATCCTCTTACTCTCTACATCTTTATGAGTCATTGACATGAATAACCAGGTAGTGTAAATAATCAAGATGCTTTTATTATTAACTGTTGCCTGTAAAACTAACTTCCATCTCCCTGACTTAAATCTCTTTCTCCCAAACTGCCCACACTGTTTCTCAAGTATGGCTAAACATGCCAAACCCATTAGACATTGTAAATATTGGACTTCCATCTACATCTCTTCTTTAGAACTAAAAAGGTGTTCTTATCTCCCTGATGCATTTTCACTTCCTTCTTTGCCCTTTTGCTGATGCTGCTGAAGTCCTCAAAACCCATTAAAGTCCTAAATTTGATGACACTATTAACTACTGAGGCAGTCAGAAGCATGCCCTTAGTCTTATTAAGCTTTTATTTCAACTGCATTATGAAAAAAATGCTCAACATTATTAATGATCAGAGAAATGCAAATGTGAACTCCAAGGAGATATCACCTTATGCCAGTCAGAATGACTATTATGAAAAAGACAAAAAATAACTAATAGATGTTGGTGAGGATGTAGAGAAAATGTAATTCATATATTGTTAGTGGGAATGTGAACTATTACATCCACTGTGAAGACACTAAGGAGACTTCTTAAAAAACTAAAAGTAGAATTACCCTTCAATACAGTCATCCCACTACTGGGTATCTACCCAAAAGAAAAGGAAGAGATATATCAAATGGATACCTGTACTCAGATGTGTATGCAGCACTCTTCACAATAGCAAATATATGGAATCAACCTAAGTGTCCATCAATGGATGAGTGGATCAAGAAAATGTACTTTGTATACCCAAATGGAATACTCTACAGGTATAAACAAAAATGAAACAATGTCATTTTCAGCAACATGGATGGAACCAGTTGTCACTATCTTAAGTGAAATAAGCCAGGCACTAAAAGTCAAATATTTCGTGTTCTCACTTATATGTGGGAGCTAAAACTTTGATGACAGGGAAGTAGAGAGTGGATAAACAGAATGTGAAGGCTGAGTGGTGGGAGGGGAGGAGGATGAAGAGAAGTGGGTTAATGGGTACAAACATACACTTAACATAAAAAAAAAAGAATGTTTACCAGCAGAGTAGGGCAACTGTAGTTACACAAAAGTGTAGTGTACTTGGGTGAGGAATAAATTCTCACAAAATGCTAAAAGAAAGAAACATTATTATCCTAATTTTTAAAAATAAACTTTTATTTTGGAATGCTTCTACACTTACAAAATGTTACGATAGTACAGAGAATTCCTGTATAACATTCACTCAGCTTCCCCTAATGTTAACATCTTATATAATCATGCTACATATATCAAAACAAAGAAGTGAGCATTTGTACAATACTATTACCAGACTACAGCCCCTATTTGGGTTTTATCAGTTTTTTTTTTTACTAATATCCTTTTCCTATTTAGTCTCCTCGCATCTTTGACAGTTTTTAGATTTTTCCTTGTTTTTCATGGCCTGATACATTTGAGGGGTAGTAGTGAGATATTTTATAGAGCATTCCTAATACAGGTCTGTTAAATGGGTTTTCATGCTTGGACTGGAGTTATAGATTTTTGTAAATAACACTACAGAGGTGTGGTACATTTGCCATCATCCAACCAGAAATACATGATATCTATATGCATTCCTACATGGGTCTGTTGAACCTCATCTCTTGGTTAAGATAGTGTCTACTGAAAATTTATTCACAAAGTTACTATTATGCTTGTCCAGTTATTTTTCATTTACTATGTATTCAATGGTTTTAGGGATATAAGTTGGTTTTGGTTACATGAATGAATTGTATAGTAGTGAAGTGTGAAATTTTAATGCCCCTATCATTCAAGCAGTATATATTTTACCCAACATATAATTGCTTATCCCTCACCCTTCTTCCAACCTTCCCCATTCTGAGTCTCTAATCTCCATTATACCACTCTCTATGCCTTTGTGTACTCATAGATTAGCTCTCAGCTACAATTGAGAACATAAGGTATTTGGTTTTCCATTCCTGGGGTACTTCACTTAGAGTAATGACCTCCAGTTTCACCCAAGTTGCTGCAAAATATATTATTCTATTCTTTTTAAGGCTGGGTAGTATTCCATGGTATATATATATATATACACACACACACACATATGTGTATATATACACATAGATACCATGGTGTGGGTGTACATATATATGGTGGTATATGTGTATATATACACAAACACACGTGTTACATATGTGTATGTGTTTGTGTGTGTGTGTACCACATTTTCTTTATCCATTTGTCAGTTGATGTTCACTTAGTTTGGTTCCATAGCTTTGGAATTGTAAATTGTGCTGCTATAAACATACATATGCGTGTGTCTTTTTCATATGATGACTTTATTTCCCGTGAGTAGATAAACGGTAATGAGATTGCTGGATTGAATGGTATATCTACTTTTAGTTCTCTGAGAAATTTTCACACTGTTTTTCATAGAGGTTATATTAATTTTCATTCCCACCAGCAATGTATAAGCATTCCCTTTTCATCACATCCATACCAACATCTTTTTTTTTTTTTTTTACTTTTTAATAATGGGCATTATGGCTGTGGTAAGGTGGTATCTCATTGTGGTTTTAATTTGCATTTCCCTAATGATTAGTGATGTTGAGCATTTCTACATATGTTTGTTGGCCATTTGTATATCTTATTTTAAGAACTATCTGTTCGTGCCACTTGCCCACTTTTCACAGGGATTATTTGTTTTTTCTTGTTCATTTGTTTAAGTTCTTTGTAGATTCTGGATATTAGTCTTATGACAGAGGCATAGTTTATAAATATTTCTCCCACTGTTTGGGTTTTATGTTTACTTTGATGATGATTTCTTTTTCTATGAACAAGCTTTTTTAGTTTACTTATATCTCATTTATTTATTTATTTATTTTTGTTCTTGTTGCATTTGCCTTTGGGGTCTTAGTCATAAACAATTTGCCTACAATGTCCAGAAGAGTTTTTCCTAGATTTTCTTTTAGTGTTTTTATGGTTTTAGGTTTAAGTCTTTAATTTATCTTGAGTCGAATTTTATATTTGGTGAGAGATAAGGAATCAGTATCATTCTTCTACTTGTGGCTATCCAGTTTTCTTAGCACCATTTATTGAATAGGGTGTTGTTTCCCCAGTTTGTTTTCATATGCTTTGTTGAAGATTAGTTGGTTTTACATATTTGTCTCTATTTCTGGGTTCTCTATTCTGTTTCCTTCATTTATGTATCTTTTATACCAGTACCAGGATGTTTTGGTGACTATAGCCTTATAGCATAATTTGAAGTCAGGTCTTGTGTTACCTCCAGGTTTGTTTATTGTTGTTGTTGTTGCTGTTGTTGTTGTTGTGTGTGTGTGTTTTGCTTAGGACTGCTTTGGCTATTCTGGCTCTATTTTTGTTCCATGTGAATTTTAGGATTGTTTTTCCTAATCTTATAAAAAATGATGTGGTACCTTGATAGGAATTGCACTGCATCTGTAAATTGTTTTGGAAAGTATGGTTATCTTCGTGATAATGATTCTTCCAATACATGAGGATGGAATGTGTTTCCATTAGCTTGTGTCATTCATAATTTCTTTCAGAATTGTTTTGTAGTTCTCCTTGTAGAGATTTTTTACCTTCTTGGTTAAGTATATCCCTGGGTAGTTTTTTTGTTTTTGTTTTTGTTTTTTTTCTTTTCAGCTATTTTAAAAGGGATTGAGTTCTTGACTTCTTGATTTGATGTTCAGCTTGGTGGCTGTTGGTATATGGCATTGCTACTGATTTGTGTACATTGATTCTTGAGACTTCACAAATTCATTGATCAAACCTAGGAGTCTTTTGGAGGCATCATTAGGATATTCTAGGTAAGAAATCATGGCACTGACAAACAGGTAGTTTGACTTCCTCTTTTCCAATTTGGATGCCCTCTATTTATTTTTCTTGCCTGATTGTTCTAGCTAGGACTTCCTCCTTTCCAAACTTTATTCTTTGGAACAGAATTACTAAGTTCAGCCTACAATCAAGGGAAAATAATTTAAACTCCACTTTCTGAAAGATGGAGTGTCAGCATGCATTATTCAGAATTCTTTTATAAGGAATATTTATCTCTTCTCCTCCATTTATTTATTATTTATTCAATCGTTTATTCTCCTCCGTTCATTTATTCGACACATATTAGCATGGACTTATAGTTACTTTTACTTTAGTCTTTGAGCTGTAATACAATACTATCATTATTAATTCCTTTTTCCTTTTTTTTTTTTTTTTTTTTTTTTGAGACAATCTCACTCTGTTGCCCAGACTGGAGTACAGGGCCATGATCTCAGCTCACTGTAATCTCCACCTCCCTGAGTTCAAGTGATTCTCATATTTTTGAGGCGGAGTCTGCAGCACTGTCGCCGAGCTGGAGTGCAGTGGCGGATCTCAGCTCCTGCAAGCTCGCCTCCGGGTTCACGCCATTCTCCGGCCTCAGCCTGTGCTTCTGGGACTACAGGCTGCCTGTGGCTATTTTGTATTTCTTAGTAGAGGCGAGGGTTTCACGGTGTTAGCCAGGATGGTCTCGATCTCCTGACCTCGTGATCCGCCCATCTCGGCCTCCCAAAGTGCTGGGATTACAGGCTTGAGCCACCGCGCCCGGCCTGAGTTCAAGTGATTCTCATGCCTCAGCCCCTCAAGTAGCTGGGACTACAGGTGCATGCCACCATGCCTGGCTAAGTTTCGTATTTTTAGTAGAGGAGGAGTTTTGCCATGTTGGCCAGGCTTGTCTTGAACTCGTGGACTCAAGTGATCCGCCTGTCTCGGCCACCCAAAATGCTGGGATTACAGAAGTAAGCCAGTAAGTCAGGCTTTATCTTCCCTTTAAATGACTTTATTTTTTAGAACAGTTTTAGACTCACAGAAAAACTGAGCAAAAAGTAAAGAGAGTTATCAAAATTTTGCTGCCCTCCTCCCAACATGCAGCCTCCCACATTATCAATATCTTGCGCCAGAGTGACACATTTGTTACACTCAATGAACTACCTTGACACATCACTATGGTCATGAAAGTCTATATTTCACATTAGCATTCGCTCTTGGTGTTGTACATTCTATGACTTTTGACAATTTTGACATGTGTCCCACATTAGAGCATCATATAGAATTTATCTTCATTTTACATGACAGTAAAGTGAATCTATCTTATAGAATTCTATCACATGAATCTATCATATAGATATCATACATCATCTAACATATAGAATTTATCTTCATTTTACATGAGAGTAAACTGAATCATAGAAATAATAAGTTGCTCACAAAAGGTGACACAGTTTATTAACGTTTTGTGAATGGTATAATGCATTTCTATAAATTAATTATAAATTTGATTTTAACTATTTCATATAACATTGTCTTATATATTATAAGCAATTTATCTCCTTATTTATGAATTTTTAGTTATTATTATTTTTATTTAAATGAGTACAGTTTGGTTGATTTAAACATCTGTCTGATACTCCATCAAAACAATAAAGTCTGCAAAGAAAACCTGTTCCTTCATTTTTATGTCCTCCTTTCTTCCTCATTGATCCATTCCACTCAATAGCATTTAATATAGAACTTTTACTAGCAGAATAGATGATGGATTATTGTTTGATGAATGAATGTTTATCTAATATGTTATTGAGCTTAAGGTTTTGTCATGCACACTATTTAAGCTGTCGTTATGGGAGCCTAACTTCTGAGGTTTCTTGAGGTCACTGTCAGAGGCAGGAATGTGAGTAGGATGGCGTATTGTTTTGATCTTGTGTCATATACTTTATCTTCTTAAAAATGACTCTAGATTTTCACATCCTGGATTGTGTTTTGGTATAATATATTTAAAGCCTCCTAATAATTTGAGAGAATTTATAGGTTCCACGTTAGCAACCATGTGCAATAAACACATGATCAAGGTTCTAGACTCTTGAAAATTTAACATATTTTCTAAAGTTTATCATTTTAACATATAAAAATGAGAATGACTCCACAGTAAGCTCCACAGTAACCTTCAGAAAGTCACAGAAAGGAGCAATAACAAAAAAAAAAGAATGATTTGACTTTGGGGAAAATTATGGTCTAATACCACATATATTATTTTGTCTAGTGCTACTGATATCATTTGCTAGACCTTTTTTTATAAGAAATTTCTGGCCGGGCGCGGTGGCTCACGCCTGTAATCTCAGCACTTTGGGAGGCCGAGGCGGGCGGATCACAAGGTCAGGAGATCGAGACCACGGTGAAACTCCGTCTCTATTAAAAAATACAAAAAATTAGTCGGGTGCGGTGGCGGGCGCCTGTAGTCCCAGCTACTCAGGAGGCTGAGGCAGGAGAATGGCGTGAACCCCGGAGGCGGAGCTTGCAGTGAGCCGAGATCGTGCCACTGCACTCCAGCTTGGGCGACAGTGTGAGACTCCATCTCAAAAAAAAAAAAAAAAAAAAAAAAAAGTCTAAGAAAGACCATTTTCCATTTGACATATGTCCCACATTATAGCATCGTATAGAATTTATCTTCATTTTACATGACAGTAAACTGAATCTATCATATAGAATTCTATTACATGAATCTATCATATAGAATATCATACGTCATCTAACATATAGAATTTATCTTCATTTTACATGAGAGTTTACTAATACATTTAGATATTTACTAATAAGTTGTGATCATTCACCTCCCCATTTACCCTGTTGTCTTCCAGAAAGGCCAGCTACACCCTAGCCTATTTTGTGAAGCTGGACTTGTAGCTTATTGCAGCATGGACTGCATCTGAATGAAGATTTTAGGACAAAGTTCCATTCTTCTTAATTTGAGGAATCATTCATTCATTCTTGCAGCACTATGCATCCTCTTATGTTTCACTAGTCACATCTTTCTGTTGTCATTTTTGTAGAGTTATATTCTTGGTGTCATTGTATATAGCAATAAATTGATTCTATTCAGCTTTGATTCTACATTTAATCACCTGAAAACATTATTTTCTTTCCTGCTACTCTAGCACAAAATTATCTCTTAAGAATAATTTGAATTTTTAGATATTTTTTGATGCCTCATACATCTCTGTAAAATATTAGGGTCCTCTAATAAATAATTTTACTTGGGGTCTAATTTTAATAACTTTTAAAATTATTCTATTGATTGTATTCTGCTATCTATGATAGATAAAAGTTGTAATAGGCACATGATAATTTATATTCAACAGAATAATTTGAAAAGTTATTAAATTAGAAATATGACACACATTTTATAATTATGAGGGGACATTCTGAGTACAGCAGAACAGAAAGATGAAAAGTTCCTCCATTCTGGTGACATTGTTGAATTGCAAAATTAAACAACTCTAGAGCTCCTCTGCTTGAAAATTTTATATGTGAGATGATAAACACTTTGTGTTCAACCTCTTGTTAGTCGGGGCTGATACAACTTGCAGGTAAATAGTTTCTACCTGTTAGAGATGTTTTATCACAGTAGGAAAAACATAACTAAACTGATTAAAAATAAATGATAACCATGACAAAATCTATGAAAGCACAAAAGGTGAAGAGAATGTTGATGGGCGAGCATTCTAGGAGAGGCTTATTAATGCAGGTTATATTCAAATGGTGTTTTCAGGGATAATTGGGAATTTGTCAGAAAAAAAGAATGTTTTGGGAAGTAGAAGAGATAGTCATGCACAGAAAAACAAGATCAGGAAGAAACTGTTATAAGTAGTGCAGGACACAAAAATATTGTCCATGCATGTGCACACAGGGGTGTGTGTGTGTGTGTTTGTGTACACATGCAGGTGAGAAAGAATGAGAGGGAGAGGACGAGGTAGAAAAACACACACAGAGAAACATAGACAAAGACATAGGGACAGTAGGTGTTTGAGATCATGATTAGCATGTGTTTGAGGTGTTAATGGTGAGAAGAATAATTGAGCTACTGGGCAGGGATAGAAAGAGAGATTAAAGAGAAAGTTTTGAAACAGCTTCTGTTCCAAGACCCGGGAACACATTCATGTTAATTGAATGTGGAAGGGAGCCAGTATAGGAAGAGTATCATGAACAGCTTTAGTTGTATCTTTTATTATGTTGTTCTGTCAGTGTTTGAAGAATGCAATGTAGGGGAATATCGAGAGTCTGTGAATGGCAGTGACAGAGAATGATGGAATTGGAGGCCATGGAGATCAGATATAAAGCTACTGCTCTCTAATGTGAATGACTCTGGGGTAGGACTAAAATTCAAAGTGAGGAGAGATGATTAAGGAGGCATTAATGAGACATTCATGTCTTCCACTCCAACTGTATTTTTCACCACCCTTCATCCTTCTCCAGGCATATTGCCGTCTTTTGGGTCATTAACTTTAGAAATGTTTCCCCTCCTCAGTCCAGAACCTATTCTTCTCTTTCATCCTGGAATGCTCTCCCTGGACTCCTTATCTGGGAAACAAATGCTTATCTACTGGGTCTCATTTTTAATGCCCTTGTTTGGGGGAACCTTGGCCCCAGGTGGGTCAGCTAACCGTATTAATATTCTGTGTCCTCAGAGTATTGTAAAATGTTCTTTCATTAGAATTATTCAAGTTGTATCTAAATAAAGCTTTGTGAACGTACCTCTTTTACATGTAGTTCATCCACTAGACTGGGTATTCCATGAATACAGGGACCATGTCTGTTTTGTCACCTGCCATGTTCTGACCATATCATGCTTACCCAATAAGTAGTTTGTGAAAAAGTAAACAAATAAATGTAACATTTGTTACTAGCCTGAAATGGAAAAGTATGTATAAAGCATTAGGGTTGTGGAAATACTTAAATAGGGAATGTGATTTACATCCATTGTCCTTCATCATTTGGGATTTTGCAGACTAATAATTTTATAAAAGCAATGCGATCCCTTCACCAAAAAAATCTGTAATTTAGTATCAGTTAACATCAGTTTAAGAAATCTCATTTTAAAGACTATTATTATTAGAAAATTATCCAATCATGTTTAGAGTGTAGGAAGATAAAAGTTATCTAGGAAATCTGTGTTCCTAAATAAATAGTACTGGACAGAGGATTACACATTCTCTATATTTCTATTAAAATAAGATGAGTGGCCCATTCAGTATGATATTGGCTGTGGGTTTGTCACAAATAGCTCTTATTATTTTGAGATATGTCCCATCAATACCTAGTTTATTGAGAGTTTTTAGCATGAAGGGCCGTTGAATTTTGTTGAAGGCCTTTTCTGTATCTATTGAGATAATCATGTGGTTTCTGTCTTTGTTTCTGTTTACATGATGGATTACGTTTATTGATTTGCACGTGTTGAACCAGGCTTGCATCCCAGGGATGAAGCCCACTTGATCGTGGTGGATAAGCTTTTTGATGTGCTGCTGGATTCGGTTTGCCAGTATTTTATTGAAGATATTTGCATCGATGTTCACAGGGATATTGGTCTAAAATTCTCTTTTTTTGTTGTGTCTCTGACAGGCTTTGGTAGCAGAATGATGCTGGCCTCATAAAATGAGTGAGGGAGGATTCCCTCTTTTTCTATTGATTGGAATAATTTCAGAAGGAATGGTACCAGCTCGTCTGTGAATCTGTCTAGTCCTGGATTTTTTTTTTTTTGGTTGGTAGGCTATTAATTATTGCCTCAATTTCAGAACCTGTTATTGGTCTATTCAGGGATTCAGCTTCTTCCTGGTTTAGTCTTGGGAAGGTGTATGTGTCCAGGAATTTATCGATTTCTTCTAGATTCTCTAGTTTATTTGCATAGAGGTGTTTATAGTATTCTCTGATAGTAATTTGTATTTCTGTGGGATTGGTGGTGATATCCCCTTTATCATTTTTTATTGCATCTATTTGATTCTTCTCTCTTTTCTTCTTTATTAATCTTGCTAGTGGTCTATCAATTTTGTTGATCTTTTAAAAAATCAACTCCTAGATTCATTGATTTTTTTGAAGGGTTTTTGGTGTCTCTGTCTCCTTCAGTTCTGCTCTGATCTTAGTTATGTCTTGCCTTCTGCTAGCTTTTGAATGTGTTTGCTCTTGCTTATCTAGCTCTTTTAATTGTGATGTTAGGGTGTCAATTTTAGATCTTTCCAGCTTTCTCTTGTGGGAATTTAGTGCTATAAATTTCCCTCTACACACTGCTTTAAATGTGTCCCAGAGATTCTGGTATGTTGTATCTTTGTTCTCACTGGTTTCAAAGAACATCTTTATTTCTGCCTTCATTTTATTATTATGTACCGAGTAGTCACTCAGGAGCAGGTTGTCCAGTTTCCATGTAGTTGAGCGGTTTTGAGTGAGTTTCTTAATCCGGAGTTCTAGTTTGATTGTGCTGTGGTCTGAGAGAGAGTTTGTTAAAATTTATGTTCTTTTACATTTGCTGAGGAGTGTTTTACTGCCAACTATGTGTTCAATTTTGGAATAAGTGTGATGTGGTACTGAAAAGAATTTATATTCTGTTGATTTGGGGTGAAGACTTCTGTAAATGCCTATTAGGTCCACTTGGTGCAGAGCGGAGTTCAATTCCCGGATATCCTTGTTAACTTTCCATCTCGTTGATCTGCATTTCCTTTGAAAACTGGCACAAGACAGGGATGCCCTCTCCCACCACTCCTATTCAACATACTGTTGGAAGTTCTGGCCAGGGCAATCAGGCAGGAGAAAGAAACAAAGGATATTCAGTTAGGAAAAGAGGAAGTCAAATTGTCCCTGTTTGCATATGACATGATTGTCTATTTAGAAAACCCCATTGTCTCAGCCCAAAATCTCCGTAAGCTGATAAGCAACTTCAGCAAAGTCTCAGCATACAAAATCAATGTGCAAAAATCATAAGCATTCTTATACACCAATAACAGACAGACAGAGAGCCAAATAATAGGTGAAATCCCATTCACAATTGCTTCAAAGAGATAAAATATCTAGGAATCCAGCTTACAAGGGATATAAAGGACCTCTTCAAGGAGAACTACAAACCACTGTTCAACAAAATAAAAGAGAACAAAAACAAATGGAAGAACATTCCATGCTCATGGATAGGAAAAATCAATATTGTGAAAATGTCCATACTGCCCAAGGTAATTTACAGATTCAATGCTATTCCCATCAAGCTACCAAGGTCTTTCTTCACAGAATCGGAAAAAAACTACTTTAAAGTTCACATGGAACCAAATAAGAGCCCACATTGCCAATACAATCCTAAGCCAAAAGAACAAAGCTGGAGGCATCATGCTACCTGACTTCAAACTATACTACAAGGCTACAGTAACCAAAACAGGATGGTACTGGTACAGGAACCAAAACAGAGATATAGATCAATGGAACAGAACAGAGCCCTCAGAAATAATACCACACATCTACAACCATCTGATCTTTGACAAACCTGACAAAAACAAGAAATGGAGAGAGGATTCCCTATTTAATGAATGGTGCTGGGAAAACTGGCTAACCATATGTAGAAAGCTGAAACTGGATCTCTTCCTTATACCTTATACAAAAATTAAATCAAGATGGATTAAAGACTTAAATGTTAGACCTAAAACCATAAAAACCCTAGAAGAAAACCTAGACAATACCATTCAGGTCATAGGCTTGGGCAAGGACTTCATGTCTAAAACACCAAAAGCAACGGCAACAAAAGCCAAAATTGACAAATGGGATCTAATTAAACCAAAGAGCTTCTGCACAGCAAAAGTAACTACCATCAGAGTGAACAGGCAACCTACAGAATGAGAGAAAATTTTTACAATCTACCCATCTGACAAAGGGCTAATATCCAGAATCTACAAATAATTTAAACAAATTTACAAGAAAAAAATCAAACAACCCCATCAAAAAGTGGGCAAAGGATATGAACAGACACTTCTCAAAAGAAGACATTTATGCAGCCAACAGACACATGAAAAAATGCTCGTCATCACTGGCCATCAGAGAAATGCAAATCAAAACCACAATGAGATACCATCTCACACCAATTAGATGGCAATCATTAAAAAGTCAGGAAACAACAGGTGCTGGAGAAGATGTGGAGAAATAGAAACACTTTTACACTGTTGGTGGAACTGTAAACTAGTTCAACCATTGTGGAAGACAGTGTTGCGATTCCTCAAGGATCTAGAACTAGAAATACCATTTGATCCAGCCATCCCATTACTGAGTATATACTGAAAGGATTTTAAATCATGCTGCTATAAACACACATGAACACATATATTTATTGCGGCACTATTCACAATAGCAAAGACTTGGAACCAATCCAAATGTCCATCAATGATGGACTGGCTTAAGACAATCTGGGACATATACACCATGGAATACTATGCAGCCATAAAAAAGGATAAGTTCGTGACTTTTGCAGGGACATGGATGAAGCTGGAAACCATCTTTCAGAGCAAACTTTTGGAAGGACAGAAAACCAAACACCACATGTTCTCACGCATAGGTGGGAACTGAAAAATGAGAACACTTGGACACAGGGTGAACATCACACACCAGGGCCTGTCATGGTTTGGGAGGAGGGGGGAGGGATAGCATTAGGAGATATATCTAATGTAAATGACAAGTTAATGGGTGTTACATATGTAACAAACCTGCACGTTGTGTACGTGTGCCCTAGAACTTAAAGTATAATAAAAAATAAAAGTAAAGTTAAATAAGATGAGAGGCAATCACTTGAAGTTATAACAGAACATTTTAGAATATGTATGAAAATTGAATGCTTAACATTTGGTATTTACAAACTATCCTCTAGAGATAAATTATTACATTGTGAATACTGTTCTTTCTTATACGCTTCATAGATGCTGTGTTTGGAAAGTAGAGTGTAAGAAATGTAGGTTAAAAGAACCTTATTGCCTTAAAATGTGATTTTTTTTTCTAATTAATTTTTACCAATGTCCAATGTTAACATTGACTAATTAAGGGGTGATTATTTGAATGGGCTCTACTATTTACTTGCTTTGTTAAATTTGGACAAATTTCTTAAACTCTGGGTTGTAGTTCCCTCATTTTTAAAAGGTAGCATGATTGGTTGCTATGATACAGTGTACATAATGAACTTATATGTTTCTGACACATGACAAGAGTTCTGTATGTAACAGCTATCATTGCCATCTGCCCTATCCCCCGAGAAAAGGAGAAAAAGTAATTCAGAGGATTTTTTGTACTATTTCACCTTTTTAAACCAGTAAAATTTTGACCCTCTCCTAAATTAAATTCACTGTCCCAGATTTTAATTAAACATTTGCCTGTGTTCTTCCATTTGCAAATAATTCACCTATGAATACAGATCACAACTATCCACAAACATACTATCAACTGAGTTCCTTAATTATTATAGGATCTTAAGTTTTTTAACAATACCATTGTATACAAGCAATATATTTACTGATCATTTCTCAGAGATTATTAGCAAAAGAAAATAAATTATTGCTAAATTAGCTCCTGTAATGTAAGCAAGGATTTATGTTATTTTGAAATATTAATATATACATTTATTAATAATAGGGTAATTATTAATACAGCTTAATATAGTGATATTTATCTTCAAAACACTTTGGGAGTGCTAATATTCTATTTCTCATGATTAATTTAGAATAATTCTCCTCTTGAATAAATAATATGTGTCATCAGTTACATTACTTATACTTTATTTATTATCAACTTTATGTTAGTTAAAAATTAAGTTTAGAAGCACCCATGAAGTTCTTCATTGTTCTTTTCTCTGTCTTCATAGTTTTTATTTTTAGTCTATATAAAATTTTAACTGAATCATCTGGCAATTACTGAAGTTATCAGTATTAACTCTATAAGTTATTATTTCTATAGCTGTTGCAAAGTTAAAAATTAGCATTTAGGCTGGGCGCAGTGGCTTATGCCTGTAATCCCAGCACTTTGGAAAGCCAAGGCAGGTGGATCCCGAGGTCAGGAGTTCAAGATCAGCCTGACCAAGACGGTGAAAGCCCATCTCTACTAAAAAATACAAAAAATTAGCTGGGCATGGTGGTGGGTGCCTGCAATCCCAGCGACTCGGGAGGCTGAGGCAGAGAATTGCTTGAACCCAGGAGGCAGAGGTTGTAGTGAGCTGAGATCACGCCACTCACTCCAGCCTGGGCGATAGAACAAAATTCCGTCTCAAAAAAAAAAAAAAAAAAGTGTTTAGATTTAGGTACTATCAGTGTTTTCCATTGGTTAGTGGATAAAATCTAAGTTCCTCAGTTTGGAGGTCAAATCTATCAACTAGTGTTTGATATAATATACTTTCCTTCTATTGGAACTTGCTACTTGGAGAATATTCATATCCTAGTTTTAATTTTTAACTTATTTTTAATTATTTTTTAAATTTTTGGGTTCTAGTAGGTGTGTATACTTACAGGTTATATGAGACATTTTGATACAAGCATACAATGCTTAATAATCACATCAGGGTAAATGGAGTATTCATCATTTCAAGCATTTATCATTTCTTAGTGTTATTAACATTCAAGTTATACTCTTTCATTTATTTTTAAATGTCCAATAAATTATTGTCGACCATAATTACCCTGTTGTGCTGTCAATTACTAGCTCTTATTCATTATATCTGACTATATTGTTGTACCCATTACTCTTCCCCGCTCCCTCTGTCCATTACCCTTCCCTCCTTATGGTAACCATCATTCTGAGTGTCCATCAACAGACAAATGGATAAAGACAATGTGGTGTATATAATAATGAAGGATCATTCAGCCATAAAAAAGAATGAGATTTTTTTCATCTGTAACAACATAGAACTGAAGAATATTATATTAAGTGAAATAAGCTGGGCACAGAAAGACAAACTTTGCATGTTCTCATTTATTTCTGGGAGCTAATAATTAAAATAATTGAACTCTATGTGCTATTTTTAATTAAAAAGTAGAATCATGTACCATTTTTTTTAATTTCAGTAGAGTTATGTACCATTTTTAATTTACATGATTTTCTTTTTTTTTTTTTTTTCCACTTTCTCTCCATTTTATATTAAGTGAGATCTGTCTCATTTGAAAATCCAGTTCATCCATAAGATAGTCCTAGGGTCTAGTTTCTAGCCTCAATTCCTCTGTCATATTCCTAAATTTTTTCTTGACTAGAATTAGTCTTGTTCTTACACACAGTATTTTATATTTTTTAAATCATTTTTCTTATTTGGAAACAAACTATACCATATCAGGCAAAAACTAAACAAAAGGCAACAAAGAACTTAAAAGATCATTAAGTGAAATAAGCCAGGCAAGGAAAGACAAAGATCACATGTTCTCACATATTTGTGGGATCTAAAAATGAAACAATTGAACTCATGGACATAAGAGTAGAAAAATGGTTACCAGAGGCTGGGAAGGGTAATGGGGACTTGGGGAGTAGTTGGAGACGGTTAATGGCTACAAAAAGAAAATAGAAAAAATAAATAAGACCTTGTATTTGATAGCACAAGATGGTGACAATACTCAATCATAACTTAATTGTACATCTTTAAATAATAACTTAAAGAGTGTAAGGGGATTCTTTGTTATTCAAAAGATAAATGCTTGAGGAGATGGAAACCGCATTTGTCATGATGTGCTTAGTACACATTGCATACCTGAATCAAAACATCTCATCTACCCCATAAATGTGTACACCTACTATGTACTCACACAATTTTAAAAAATAAATTAAGAAGAAATAAAAAACAATACTTCAAATATGAACGCTTAAAATAAAAAGAAATAAAGAATGTATAATCGGCTGGGTGCAGAGGCTCACACGTGTAATCCCAGCACTTTGGGAGGAGAGGCAGGCAGATCACTAGAGATCAGTAGTTCGAAACCAGCCTGGCCAATATGGTGAAAGCCCATCTGTACTAAAATTACAAAAATTAGCCTTGCATGGTGCCGGGTACCTGTAATCCCACCTACTTGGGAGGCTGAGGCAGGAGAATCATTTGAACCCGGGAGGCAGAGGTTGCAGTGAGCCAAGATTTAGCCACTGCCTTCCAACCTGGATGACAGAGAGAGACTCTGTTAAAAAAAAAAAAAAAAAAAAGAAGTATAATTATTTCAAGAAGGAAAAAAGTATCTTATATTTCATTTTTTCTCTCATAAAATTTGCTTTACATACACACATTTTTACAGGATACTATTGTGTATGTTGTTTTGTGATACATTTTATTTTATAGAAGTATAAATAATTGCCATTTTGTAACTACAAAGTATTTATTTTTTTTGTTGTTTTTATGTAAGGTGTGTACATAATACAATAATAAAACAAGCACACATAGATTTACCAACCAACACAACCCCGTTGGGGCATTACCAAGATTACTGACATTAGTTGGGAATTCATGCGAAATGCTTGTCCTAAATTTTGTGTTTATCATTCCCAACCCTTGTGTGTTTGTGTATTTGTGTGCATTTTCTCCCATGTACGTTTGTCTTTAAGAAATATAGCTAGTATTGATTATCCTGAATTTTATAGAATCAGTAATATTCTCTAATTTTTGGAACTCACATTTTTCACTGAATATTTATTTCAAGGATATCTTTGTTACTTGTAGTTGTAGTTCAATTAAGTCTCATTGACAAATTCAAGTATGAGATAATACTATAATTTATTTCTCTCTATTCTCCTATTGATAGAAAGGATAATTCAGCTTTTGCTCTTATTTACAAAGGAGCTAAAAGTGTTATATTTCATATCTCTACAGAGATAGCCTAGAATATATAACTAGAAGTGAGTTGTAAGATCAAAGACCATGTGTCTATCAATGTTAAGAAAATTGTCAATTTTTTTCCAAAAATATTTAAAATTTATCTATATAAATATTGTGGATGATCACTCTTATTCCATTCCACATGCTCAACAATACTTGTTATTTTAAGCCTTAAATTTTGCTTAATTTTGATCTGCTATAACATGGTAGCTCACTGGGTCTTAAGTTGCACGTTCTTAATTACATAAGAGATAAAGGTGGTGATTGCTCTGGGCAAATAGCATTGATAAAATTCATGATTATAGTCAGGAAAGAAAGCAAATTGGAAGAGAAATATCAAATTGAATAAAAGCACAGAAAGGATGGTATAGGGTTTATTCAGGAAATCATAAATTCCCATAGTTGGTTGCAAGGGGGCCTTATACAATACATTAATTTTTGATAATTTTGATGGTAATTATCTTACTATATACCACTATTTATCCTGAAGTTAGACCAAAGAAAAAATTGAGAAAAATCCAAGATTTTGCTAAGAATCAAGACAGCTATTCAACTTTTAGGGAATTATTTGTTGTATTTAGAAATAACTCTATTAGTGAGCTCATTAGGAGGTAAGGGGACACTGGCTTTTTGAATTTCCAGAGTCCTTGCTCTGACTATTTCACTTCTGGAACAACTGGTATTTCTTTAACTGTGGTGTAAATTGAATATAGTCAGTTGGCTTTATTTCTGGAACCTTTCATAGGGCTAAAGCTCTGTACAGAGTCTTTGTTGCTGAATTCTTGCTCTTGGTTTTGCAGGGAGTAGAATTAGTAAAGTGTTTTTTGGTGTTATATTTGGACTGTAATCAAATAGATGATACTTGAGAGCAATGGGTGGTTGATACGCTCTTAGCTGCACAGCGTCTTTGCATATCCTCGCATTCACAGCTGTGTTCTGTGGTGTAAATGGGAGAGAGGTGACCCCCTCACCAGGTCCACTCCTTGGTCTTGAGGTTTGAGAAAGACACCTCTGGTCACTAGAAATGTGCTTGCAATTTTTGTTATTGTTGTTGTTAGGTTTTTCAGGCCATGGGGCTCCCTTGGGAATTGGACCTGAGCTGGTGGCCACAGCCCTGGGGTTCTAGGATCTGTTTGCAGCTCCCTTCTTTGGATACTTGAGGTTGAATTTTGGGTGTACTGGGGGATCCAAAGGGCTTTCAGGTTGCCAAAACGCAGTCAGGTGGAGCAAAGGACCCAGGGTATGCAGTTGAGGTTGCACTGTGTACATGCACCTTGGGATAGCCAAGCAGAGGCCCTAGGTGGTCCTGGTAGGCAGGTAGGCCTATAGGACTGATGGGCCCCAGTCCTGCAGGGAATCAGGCCCTATTTTACCCCTGGCAGTTAGCTGGGGCTAAAGCCTCTCAAAGGGAGATAGGAGCTCTGGTGGGAGGGGACTTATGGCCCAGCTCTGCCAGTGCTGACCCATACTGAAAGGTCCCCAAATCCATGTGTGCTGCAGCTCCATCTCTGTCTCATCTCTGGGGAGATCCCCCTGCCAGCTCACATGTCCATGGGGGTATGGAGACTCCTGCAATTAAGATCCTAGAGGTCCACAGTGAGGTGAATAGTCCCCCAGTTGCTTCACTCCTATCTTCCCGAGGCACCATTCAGAGTTGGAACAGTTTTTTGGTTTTTTGTTTGTTTGTTTGTTTTTGTTTTTTTGTAATTTAAAAAAAATTTTATTGTAGCAAATCTCTATTCCCTGAGAATAGAGAGACAGGTAGAGCAAGGACAAGTATTGTCCCTTTTTTTTCTTCAAACTCTGTAGGTCATTTTTGTCCAAAAAAAATATTTTTAGATATCACTACAGATGCTTTCTCTGATCACACTTTTTCTCACTTTATGTGCATGAATTAAAGTCAAAGAAGGGATGATTTTGGGAGGATCATGGGTGGACCACATTCATAACCCCTCTATATGACTTAATTTTATCTAGTAACAACCTATAAATATATAAAACTAACAGAAATTTCTAGAAGACCAAAATTAGTAAATCTATAGGAGAATCAAATAATATATTTGGCAAACTTAATTCGATAAATGCATATGAGCATTTGCATTCTCCACACAGGACTTGATTTTTCATGCCCATTAAATGTGTGTTTTATTTTCTCAAAGCAATTACTTACTTGGCCATAAAGCAAGCTTTAATAAAATTAAAGTATATGTTAGCAAACTGTACTCTATATGCATAGTTCTCTGTAGAGAGCCACTTTTCTTTCTTTTCCAATTTTTTTTTTTTTTTTTTTTTTTTTTCTGCTAATAGCACAGAATACCCCGGGGAAGTCATTACATAAATCTGATTTCAAGAGGGAACTTAGGGTGAACAGTAACAAATTCTGTCAACCACTTTCAGACAAGTAGAAAATCACAGTACCTGGTAAGGTGCAAGTCAAAGAACAAATAGATCGGAATCTGACAGCATGGGTTAAATAATTAGCTGTATAATCCAAATGCTATTTGATTTTCCTTACTCGGTGGACCTCTCAGTCTGTTTTTATACCCTGAATATGGAGCTAATAATACCTGTCTCATAGAGTTCAGTTGCAATATCCCAAGAGTTCTGTGATGTTTTAAGCATCTTCTTTTTGTCAGCCTTAATGCTCAATGTGATGAGTTGTAGAGATGTAAGGGGCATTGTCTTTGCCTTTAAAAAAGTTCATCATCTCATTTCTGTCAGGGCTCCAGGAAATTAAATGAAGTCAGTTAAACAAAATGACTATTCCAATCATTTCATTCATCTGCATGATCCTTACTATAGCCCATGGTTTGACTTCTGAAGAGTCCGTTCCATTTGTGGACTTTGGAAGAATTGTATTGCTACCAAAGTTGGTCTTTGGTACCCATCATTTCTCACTGTTTTAGCTCTTGACTGCCCTCATTCTGGCATCTAGTTGCTACAGGCTATGTGCCCTTCATTTGTGTCCTTTCTCTCTGGAACCACTGTTCCTCCTTACCTGTTGTCAGTTTTCTTAATACCATCGTTTATATTTTGTTCATTTTTTTCATGGTTTCAGGTGAAACAGAACAGTAGTCTCTCCTTATCTGCAGGGGATATTTTCCAAGATCTCAACTGGATACCTGAAACTGGATAGTACTGAATCCTCTATACACTGTATTTTTTCTATACATACTTATGATAAAGTTTAACTTATAAATTAGGCACAATAAGATATTAACAGCAATAATTAATAATAAAATAGAACAATTAATATACTATAATAAAAGTTAAGTGAATGTGGTCTTTCTCCTTCTTTCTCTCTCTCTCTTAAAATATCTTAATATTTTCAAAACTTGGTTGACCTCAGGTAAATGAAATCATAAGAAGTGAAACCACATATAAAGGGTATTACTGTAAATGTGATTATTGTAACTTCATCTTGGTCAGAAATAGAATCCGTCTCATTCTGTTTTAAGACAATTAAATAAAATGTTGCATTTAAAGTGCTTACCAATCAGGTGAAATATACAAATTGATTATATATGTATATAAAGTGATATATATCTTATATATGTAATATGTATTGTTTTATACACACACACACACACACACACACACACACACACAATTTATTATCACTTTGAAGACCCCTGTGGGTCCAGGATCAAAAAATTTTTCTCTGTTAGCCGCTTTTACTCTCCTTGAGTATTCTTCAGTGCAGGGGTTCCCAGCCATGGACCAGTACTGTTTCGTGGCCTGTTAGGAAGCTGGCCGCACAGCAAGAGGTGAGCAGCAGGTGAGCAAGCATTACCACCTGAGCTCTGCCTCCTGTCAGATCAGCGGCAGCATTAGATTCTCACAGGAGGGGAACCCCTATTGTGAACTGTACATGCAAGGGGTCTGGGTTATGTGCTTTTTATGAAAATCTAATTCCTAATGATGTGAAGTGGAACAGTTCCATCCCGAAATCATCGTCTCCCCGTTCATGGAAAAATCGTCTTCCACAAAACCAGTCCCTGGTGCCAAATGGTTGGGGACCACCACTTGAGTATATTTGCACCGCTAAGGAAAAAAAAACTTCATATATCAGTTTTTAAAAATGTCCCCATGTTATATATTAAAAATATGCACAGACTATAGAAAAAAATCAAGATAAATTAGAAAAAAAGCCACTTATGTAATATGCATGCTATTTTTTTTTTTTTAATGGCACAAGAAAAAGACTAATATATTTCATTTATTCTGGAATTCTGGATTTTACAGTTATCCTCTTAGGGATTTTTATTTCATCCATTTACAGAACAGTTAATTTAATTGAAGTTTTCATAGTGTTTAACGTGAATTCTGAGTACCATTTAAAAGATGTAGGCTTCAAACTTTTTATCAGAAAAGGTAAGAGAAAGTTTGGATATTTTAATGAGGGAATATTAAAGTATTTTGCCTTGTGTAGGATTATGAAATATAATCAAGAGCTAGGAAAATGAGTCTCTAGTACATTAGAAATTACTAGAAGAAGTAGTTGTTTTAGTTTTGTATTGCTATTGCAACAAATACCACAAACTTGCTGACTTAAAACAACGTAAATATTTTCTCTCACATATCTAAAGGCTAGAAATGTGAAATCTGGCAGGACTACACTTCCTCTAGAGGTTCTAGGGGATAATCCCTTCTATGCCTCTCACAGCTTCTGGTGGTTGTCTGGGGATACCTGGGCTTGTGGCTGTCTATATGTGCCCCATTACCACCTTGCCTTCTATTCCATGTTTCTGTGTGAAATCTCCCTCTTCTTCTGTCTTATAAGGACACTTGTGATAGCATTTAGGGCCAACATAATAATCCAGAATCCTATGGAGTAAAATCTGTTCTCCCAAAATTAATACGGTGAAGCGATAACCAACACGGTATAGGGCCTTTGTGAAAGTAATTAATGTTAAATGAAGTCATAATGGTGGGAGCATGATCTGGTAGAATTAGTGTTCTTGTAAGAAACTAAACCAGAGAACATATTTCCTCTGTGCTGTGGGGATAGTTCTAAGATGGCCATCTGCAGGCTCGGAGGAGAGTCTTCATGAGAAACTGATCCTGCTGGACCTCGATTCGGGGTTTCTAGCTTTCAGAACTGGGAGAAAATAGATTTCTGTTGTTTTAAGTCACCCCGTCTGATTTTTGTATGGTAGACCAAGCTGACTAATACAAAGGGTATTCTATTCATCTTAATAGCTTTAATGTCATCTATCCTTTGCCATATAAAGTAGAACATTGACATATCTTTTGGGGGCCTCCACATTCTACCATTTAACCCACTACAGTGGTCAATCTCTTTTTATCCACACCTCCCTAGAGTAGAGTCAAGTAAATGGTACATCTTCAAATGAAAGCTGTGTAACAGATGCCAGACACTACTTCATATTCAATTTCTCCCTTCCTAAAAACAAACAAACAAATAACAACAAAAGCAAAAAGCACTCTGCAATTTAGCTACTTTTTACATCATGTGACAGAGCTGCAGAAAACAGAGGTTCTGCAAATATATATATATCTCTCTCTGAGACAATGTATATATGTATAAATATATATATATATCAGACTGTATATAATATTTATCATGTGTATATATATTTTTCACATGATGTAAAAAGTACATAAATTGCAGTGTGCTTTTTGCTTTTGTTGTTGTTGTCATTTGATTGTTTTTGTAAAATGGGTTTCAGAGTATGTATATATGTATAGTCTATATATCAGATATATAGACAAAATATATGGTCAGAGATAAAATCCATCTCATTCTGTTTTAAGACAATTAAATAAAATGTTGCATTTAAAGTGCTTACCAATCAGCTGAAATATACAAATTGATTATATATGTATATAAAGTGATATATATCTTATATATGTAATATGTATTGTTTTATACACACACACAATTTATTATCACTTTGAAGACCCCTGTGGGTCCAGGATATATATGTATCAATATATATATTGTTGAGCCTATTATTGCTCTTTTGAGCTTTCCTAACTGGTTTAGGTTTTCCTTCTGGAAGGTTTTATGGTGAAACACTATCTCAGAACTTGTGTTGTCAGTTTCACTTTAGTGATTTGATTCCCTGTATCATCCAGGCCTCTGTGGTTATATACAAAAAATACTGATCTTTACCAATTTTAGTAAAGGGGATTTCTTGGTTGACCATCATAACTCACAGTATTAGCAAGAAGATGGGAGAAACAAGCCTGGGCACAGGCAGAAATAAACTTTGCTTCGTTAGATTGGGACACATGAATCACAAAAATAGTTTTATTGTAGAAACAGCCTGTAGAAGACACCCTGCTGAAATTAACAGATTATATATTAACAGTCTATATGTTTATATGTATAGTCTATATATCTCTGATATATAGATTAACAATCTATAGATCGGATATATAGACTATACATATATACATATAGACTGTTAATATATAATCTGTTGATTTATATATCAGATATATAGAGAGACTATACATATAAACATTGTATATATAGTCTGAGGCTGTATGTGTACTATATATAGTCTCTGTAGATAGATATCTATATATCTATATATAGAGACGATAGATATAGATAGTCTGAGGCATATTTTATTTAAATACTGATCCAGAATTGAAATCCACATTCCTTTGACTCCAAAATACATCATCTTTCCCTAAATTCAGTTCTCATTCTGGTGTTAATCAGTTTCAATAAAGCTTCTTTCCACAAGGAGCCATCTCACTGATGGCAAAGGCATGTATGAAGGATGGTATTTATCATTTTTGAAAACAAGCAGTTAATTAATTAAATATTAGGTTTTTGAATGAAAAAAATTAACTTTTATGCTTTGGTGCTCACACTGGTGAAGAAATGTGTATTTTCTTCCTATTGTTAAAAGTAATTTGTGTATGTACATGATTTAAAGCAAAATTAAGTGAGATAACATTAGTATTTATAACAAAAGTAGTAAACCAGACAATCCAGTTTTCTGATAGATGAACACAAGGGCAGCCTTTCATTAATTTATACAATAGGAAAGTTACACTGTCATTCTTTTCTCCTTGCTCTTTATGAACTTAATAGTGAATGAAGCCCCTTTTGTCTTCCATCTAAAATATCAAAGACCCACAAGAATAAATTATAGATAGATGATAATTAATTTATTTTCAATATATTATTTGCCTCAGCCTTACCTTCAGAATCTGGGCACATTTTAATAAATGCACAATATTTGCATGAGAAAACATAATTAAATGAGCATGAAAAGAATCCATCTGCTACATAGTTTTATTTTTAAGAATTTATTGAATACCTATGCTAAAATAAAATTTCCATCATTGTTGAGCCTGTTATTACTCTTTTGAGCTTTCCTAACTGGTTTAGGTTTTCCTTCTGGAAGTTTTTATGGTGAAACACTGTCTCAGAACTTGTGTTGTCAGTTTCACTTTAGTGATTTGATTCCCTGTATCATCCAGGCCTCTGTGGTTATATACAAAAATACTGATCTTTACCAATTTAATAAAGGGGATTTCTTGGTTGACTATCATAACTCATAGTATTAGCAAGAAGATGGGAGAAACAAGCCTGGGCACAGGCAGAAATAAACTTTGCTTCCTTAGATTGGTACACATGAATCACAAAAATGGTTTTATTGTAGAAACAACCTGTAGAAGACACCCTGCTGAAATTAACATATCTAACCATTGGTAGCCTGCCTTCAATCTGGTCAGCTAAGTTTCAAGGCTTCTAATGACCTAACTTGGATTATGTATGTGCCCATATCTTGAATTGGTCAGGAAATTAGATGCATGAAACAATGCTTGGTATGTACCATACCATGAGAGAAAAGTAATCCTCCAAAAAAAAAAAAAAAAAATGAGTCAAGGATTATTAGGAAAATAGAAGGAAAGATGAGCAGCTACTGAGGAGCAAATGGGAGCTCTTTGAGATACAGAGCTGTTTCAAATATTTGATTCCATTCTAAACATAATACTGTTGTACAGCGGATGCATAATACATGTTTGTTTATTCATATTGGGAAACACAATTTAAATTGCTACCTTTTAGAAAGATTTCTCTCACAATAAACATGCCCACTACCCTTGCTTCAGTACTGACCCTAATTTTTACCTTCTCTTAATCCTAAAAGAAATCGTAAATAAATGGTGAAAAGGAAAAAGAAGGAAACAAAAAATTATGAATAAAAAATATGTACTAACTCCCAAGATGAAACAATGAATAACACATGATATCTTCCTTTAAGGAGCCCGAAGCCTAGGATAGCCTGATGTTTGGATCAGTGATTAGAATGATAGGAGTTATGCAGGCTGGTACCAGGAAGGTTAATGTTCACCAAAATATTATCTATAAAACTCCAAACAGAACATTTCAAAAATCTTCAACTATAATACACATTAAAAAAAAAAAAACCTTATAATTTTTTAGACCTGTAAAGTAGAGCTACAAATCATATATACTATCATTTCATGTTATATGTCACAGCAGAATAAAAATGGCATGGACCCAATTGTGACTGTGTAAGATATTCATGCATGTGGATATTAACAACTCTGGGAGGGTTACAGGAATAAAAGTAGATTTGCTAGAATAATGGATGTGTTTTATTTTTTAATTTCCTTTAATGCCACTATATGTGAAAGGAAATTTACAAGGAAATTATGGGACTATTTCTTCTGTCATCTGATTGTTTAGAAACAAAATACATTGAAAATGTCCCCTGCCTGTTAGTGTGATTCAATCCATTCTTCATGATTTTGCAGCTGTGGTTCTGGCTGTGACTGCCAGGGGAGACTTCCAGTATTATTATTTATTACTCTTGTTCTTTTTAACCTGTTTCCTCAAAGCATCTGCAAGTTGGTGGTTATGGGAAGACAGGTGGTGGATGTTCTGTGTATCTTAGCTAGAATAAATAGCTGTTTTGACTCTTGTTAAGGATAGTATTGTTTTTAACACTGATATCCAATAACACTTACCTATTTAGGAGTTGCAAGTGCTTTAAACTCTTGATTAGGAATATAAAATCGCCCTTCTTGCTAAAGACATACATTTTCTTCAGTTTCTATATTTCAGAATTCTGTATTACATAGAATTCTTCAAATGGCATATGTTCTAACCCTTGTTCAGAACATATGATTACTATTCAATCTCTTGTATCACCAGGATTGACATCTCGGTTCAGCTGTTGTTGCCATATACCTGGTCATTTTAATTGCTTCTGTATTAGTTTCCCCACTCTCATGTTCTTCTGTTTCATTTTTGCCTATGTACTGTTGCCATATCATTCTGACAGGGGCTCTAGCCACATCATACCTCTGATTTGAAATATCCAAGGGACCCCCCCACCCCCACTTTGGGTTTTTTTTTTTTTTTTTTTTTTAAGTTGGAGTCTATGCCAAGCAAGAATGCAGTGACACAATTACAGCTCACTGTAGCCTAGAATTTCCGGACTCAAGCCATCTTCCAGCCTCAGCCTCCTCATTAACTAGGATTATAGGTGTAAACTACCACATTAAAAAAAACTGTAGAGACAGGAGACTCATGATGTTCTCCACGCTGGTCTTGCACTCCTGACCTCAAGAGATCCTCCTGCCTCTGTCTCGCAATGTGCTGGAAATACAGGCCTGAGACACTGTGCCCAGCCCTCCTTTGGCTGCTAAATTAAGTATAAATTTTGTAGCTCAATTTTGTGATCTCCTCTCTACTTTTTAGTATTTTTAATCATGCTTATTGCCCCTTCTGCCCTATAGAACAACAAATAAACAACTGAGTCTCATTCTGTTTGTTTGCTTAAATTTTTTCCTTCACCTGGATGTCCTCCGTCATTCTTGCCGTAGTTATTCAGCAACCCACTTCAAAAATAACCCTCTTCACTAGAACTTTTCTTATTACCCCAAATGGAATTGACCATCAGTCTTTTAAAATATATACAAGTCTGTTCTGCCTCCTTGTATTTAATAAGTTTTATATTAGAGTTACTTATGTGACTAACAATCAGATTAGGTGAATTCTATGAAGACCCAAATGCTCCCTTTGTCATCTTTGTATTTACTAAAGGCATCTGACACAGAACACTGGCTTGTTCATTGGCTTGATTTAAAGGGCAACTCCAAAGCTTATTGAATAAATTTAATAGGATTAGAAAGAAGAACTTTTGTTTTCCTGTTTAATTTTTTTTTTTTTTTTTTTTTCCTAGAGAAGTTAGAGGGGAAGTCAGATGTAGGATTCCTAAACAAAGGAAAGACAGGAAAGAAAAAGGGAGTATGGGAGGTGGAAAACACTAAATGCCTTCTGGATTTCACCCAATGAAGTTAAACTTCTTTAGGTATAAATAAAGAAGAATGTATTTACTTTTTATCTATTTATTTATTGTTATACTCAGAGCCCAGCATTTGGGTGACTTTATATAGGATCAATTTTAGTGAACTTAGTTACTTTATTTTCTACTGTTTTTCTAATATTCTATTTGCTTTGTTCATGTTCTTTTTTTACATTTAATATTCTATCAGCTTTATTAACTATTCTTGGATTTTAGTTTTATAAAGATATTGTTTTTGTAAAAATGTTCTCCTGCTAAAGAATGTACTTGCCTGTGAAAAACCAAGAGAGTGCTGTGTAGAAAGTAGTACAGGTAAAAACACCTGGGTGAAATTTGAGTACTCTCTCCCGACCGTGTCTTAGTTTTCCTTCACTCCTGATGGTTAGAAACCCAATTTCTTCCTCTCCTGTGATGTATTGTGATCAAAGTCTCAGACGCAGGCAAATTAGCATTTACTAGTTTATTTTTTGTGCCCTAAAACAGTACCCTCGTGGATTGAGGAGCTGAGTGTAACGCTAATATTCAAATCAGCTCTTCCCAAGAAACACATGCACGTTTGAATGGCTAATCTTAAACCTACCTATAGTGGTACTTATATCCAGCAATTATGGTATACCCTTCTCTGACCAGAAGTAGGAAACAGCTTTTTCTTTTCTTTTCTTTAATTTTCTTTTCTTCTTTTCTTCTCAATTGTGTTTCTAGAGAGATGAATTCCACAATAATATTTAGGGTTTCCAGAAATATAAAGCAGAGTTTGATTAGTTAGTAAAGAATTTGAGTTAATATAATCAACTATGTAAATTATGAAGTGTTACGAGTCATTTTCTTCCTATCGAGAAAAACAGGTTATTTTCATTCTCATGTATTATTTCTACGTATCCTGGGGGTTAAAATAAAAAGAAAGGACAGGATATATACTTTGTGAGGGACTAGAATCCTTAAAATAAAATCTTACTATGGAAGAAATAAATATTTTCAGTAAGAAAATAATCCCAATGGACATCACTAATGTAAAATTAAATATAATTTATTTAATTTCAAAGTTGAGAATTTTTCAAGGTAGATTTTATGGTCTCTGATATATACAAATTTCCATTTTATTGTTTTATTTTGATTGCAATGTTACTACAATATTATATCATGTGTTACAATAATGATTTGGATCTATTTGTTCAAACTATTTCTCTTGTATTTAATGATCTCTTTCTATCTCCTTTCGTCTCTTCTAAGCCTCAACAAAGTGCTTCTGGAAACAATGAGAGCTCTCAAGTTGAGTCAACAAAGGAAAGAAATCCACGTACCACTGCCTGTGACTCTCAAGATGTAAGAAAAACTTAAGATGGTTTTTACAGTATTAGACATGAGAACAAAGCATAAGCATTTTAAGAATTCTAATCCATGCTACCATGAAACTTACTACTTATATGTAATATCTACTATCTAAGGATTGTACTTTTAAATATAAGAAAGTAAATGTTCTTTTGGTCTGAATCAAGTAGGTGTTCCAGTAAGCATTGCAACCAGATTCTTAGGACAACTATGAATATGAGTTGTTAGAGAGGTAAGAGGATGACCACAGGCTAAGCAAGGTGGTCATTCCCACAGTTACATGATAGAAAGCTGTTAAAATGTAAAAAACAAAAACCAACAAAAAAAACTTATAGGATGTATTTCTCCATGTAAAGCAAATACACTCAGCATACAGAGACATCATGGTAGAGGAAGGGAGATTCATTTCCTTCAAATGATAGGAAATATGGAATTTGTTCAATGAGTCTTTTCACTCATTAAAAGTGCGATGGAATTTTATTTGTTTTGAACTTTGGCAAAATTAAGCTAATGGATCTATTATATTTAGATTTGAGAACCAGCAAATGACAGCAATTGTGTTGAACAGATTCAAAATTAGGCTTCAATCCAACTTGAAAAGTGTCTGATGAAACTATTTATGCTTGAAAGAAATCAGGCTGCAGCTAAAAATATATGATAATGATAAGGAGGAACAGAAAAGTAAGTTAAACAAGTGATCTCTTTTTTCTCTTCTGGCTGCCAAAGTGGATTAAGAAAAATGAATTACTCAACAGTTTTACCTTCAATTCTTTGTTTATTTAAACATGTATCCAAACTGTACAATTTAGAAGATAAAGTTAATAAGAAGTATAAACAAAATGCTTGAATTTTACTTCCAAAGGAGGAGAGAGTCAAAAAGGCTTTGGGCAGGAAGGAAGATTTTTACTGTAGTTTGAAGCATGGATAGGTCTTTGACAGTGAGCAAATTTGCAGAGGTAGGAGACTATCACAGCAGTATGGCTAAAAATACATAGTACCCAAAATGGTGGGATATGTGCCTACAACAATCACTGAAGACTAGAGAGTGAGGGGCCTTGGATTCCCAAGCTGAGATTGGTTTGGACTAGGGAGCTAGTTCAGGTTTTCAAATGCTTGTATTCAATCGAGTGATAAGACCATGATGTTAATTTTAAGGATGGTATTTTTATTTCTTGATATATATTTTTGAAACTCCATAAAAACATGTTCTCACTGGAGGCAAAATGGAAAATTTATGTGTGGTTTGCTAGGATTCCCCAAAGCAACATTCTGGTCTACTTTTCTTATTGAAGCCTGCTTCAAATCATAAATTGTTTTATTCATACATTATTTGTTTCTCTCTTCTACTTTTGTTGTTCTCCTTTGTCAGTGATAATTCTTCTGTCCTCAGTAAGTTCCAGAAGCAGCTACTGTCTTGTTCTGGTCTCAGTCTGGATCTGGGGCTCTTCGAAAAGCTGCCTCCACCAACACAAACATAAATGTTCTTTCACTAACCTGACTTCTGTCCTCTAGACTTGTGTTATTGGAGTCTCTACTCCTAAGAAGCTACACCTTTTAGTACATAGAGTGTTCAGTATTCAGAGCCTGCAGATTCAATTATAGATAATAATGAAGAAAGTAATACAATGAGTGACATAAACCAGGTGTGAGTAATAGGAATTAGTGGGACATGCATGAGCATCAGTTTTCAAGTTCTAGACCAGTACTTCTTAGCTCTGTCTCCAGAATAGTATCAAGTGAAGAGTACTTACAAAATACTAATGCCCACGACCCATTGCAGAAAAATTACCTCAGCACCTCAGTGGGTAAGGTCTAGACATTAGTTGTGTCATTCCTCCAGATGATTCAAAGATATAGGTTATTTTTCACTAATAATAGATTTACCCATTCATAAGAACCATCTGGGGAGCTTTTAGAAAGTCAGATTCTGAGCAATTAATCTGGACATTTTAAATAAATAAAACTAGAGAGACTTTATTTTTTACCTTGTCTAAATTTAGCCATAATATTCTGATTTGTATTAAATATCGTGAAATGTATTGCTTCCATTTAATGTAGCAATATAAAAATACTGACTCTACCAACCTAGAGACTTAAGCTCCAATTTGGGTTGCTTTATTGAATGCCCAAATTGAATAAGAAAGCAGAATTTAATTTCAATTTTCAAAATCACAAAATAAAATTATTTATCACATTCCTACCTTTATATTTTATTTTGGGTGTGTTTAGAATCTTAGCCTATGCCTTTATATGATTTTCCTTTAATCAGATATTGAATGAATGCTATTTAGTTTTATACAAAGACAAAAAGTAGGATATAATGTAGTTTTACTTTGTTTTTAATGTCCTTACTTAATAATTAATTGATAGTAGCTTTATTCCTATTTCTTGTTTTAATTTGATTTTCAGTTGTAATGAATTCAGAAATCCAAAAACCACTGAATTAGCAAATTTTAAAAATAATTAAAGTGAGATTAAATAGGAACCTGAATTTAGACAATCAAGGGAACAACTGGGAGCAAGCAATGAAAAGTCTATTTCAAAGAGAGAGCCACAGGATTCTGTGATCAAATGAAGATATAGGTAACATGAGCCCCAAATATATGTTTTATTGACTGAAATAATTGCATCATCATTATCAAGAAAGAAAACTAGAGTAGGTGATATTTTTGGTTAACATTTTTCTATTTACTTCTGAACAGAAGAGATGGGTACTCTGTTAATAATTAGAATGGGTAAAAGGCACAATGAAGCTAATTGTTTTTGAAAAATATAATTTTTAAAATAGCTTTATTGAGATATAACTTACATACCATAAAAATTCACCCATATAAGTGCATGTTTCAATCATTCATCAGATTTGCTGAGTCCAGGACTGTAATCCAGTTTCAGAACATTTTCATCTCCCTAATATGATCCCACATGCTTTTTTTTTTTTTTTTTTTTTTTTTTTACAATGAGTCCCTGTCCCTACTAAGCCTCAGGCAACCACAAACACAGTTTCTTTTTGTATTTGTTTGTACCTTTTTATTGCTGGAAAACATTTTATTGTATGGTGTACCACAGTTCTTTATCCATTCACCAGTTGATGTATTTTGGCTTATTTTAAATTTGTAGCTATTATGAAAAAATGATGCTATGAACATTTGCATAAACCACTTTGTATATGTTTTAATCTCTGTTGAGTAGACACCTAGATGTAGAATTGCTGGATTTGATTATAAGTTTATGCTTATACTGAAAAATGGGTACATTCTTTCCCCCTTTGAACAAACACAAGTGGTGCTTCTCTATTCTCACATCTTCACTATTAAAACCTCATGGTTCTCTGAAAGGTAAAATTCTCAGTAGTGAGGGCTCACCCTACCTTAAACTAAGCCTCTAGGAGTTTTTATATTTCATGGTAGTCCATACTTGGCCTCCAGAAATGTATTAAACGTATTACAACAATGTTCCCATCAACTACTGGCTCCAGCAGCTTTCACTCAGGTAGCTTGTCTGTGTTCTGTGTATTCACGGTGTCCCCAGTTTTTGGGGTGGTAGTTTTTCTGCAACATTAACTCTTTGATACATCTAAGAAAAGTTATTAATTATCAGACCCTTCAAGCTTTTGCTTGTTGTGAAGGTGCAAGTGGAGACTTCTAAGACCTTTATGTGTCAGAGCAGTACCTGAAGTCCTAATTCGTGTCTTCTGAAACACAGAAGCTTTTAATTTCAATAAAGTTCAATTCGTCATTTTGTTCTTCATGCTTTTGATATATCTAAAGAAATATTTACCTGTTTAAGCATACAGTTTTTGTTTTGTTTTGTTTTCTCATGGTTTCTTTTATAATGTGTTTGCTTTTATTTCTTACATTTAGATCAATATTCTACTTCAATTTTGTGTGTGTGTGTGTGTGTGTGGATGGTGTTAGGTAAGGTTTTGCATTTATTATTTGCATGTTGTTATTCAGTTGTCCCCGTCTTTATAACATGTTTTTAAGGAATACCTTTTTTAAAATTGAACTTCTCTAGCATCTTTGTCCAAAAATAACTGACCACAACATTTCACCATGTTGACCAGGATGGTCTCGATCTCTTGACCTCGTGATCCACCCGCCTTGGCCTCCCAAAGTGCTGGGATTACAGGCGTAAGCCACTGTGCCTGGCCTACTCTAATCTTTTAAAATTTCTTTCAGCAATGTTTGATAGTTTTTCAGGGTGTAAGTCTTGCATTTCTTTTGTCTTTATTTTTCTGAAGTACTTTTCTCTTTTTCATACTATTGCAAATGTAATATTTTAATTGCATTTCCAGATTGTTAACTGCTAGTATATATAAATGCAAGTATTTTTTGTTTATTGATCCATCAGAATGAGGAGTTTTAAGTGACTGTGAGCTCTGAGTAAAACCGTGATGAGATTTGCACATCACCTATAGGTAGTTGCAGTGCTGATTTTAAGCAGTTATGATGCTACATCCAGAATAAAGGAGACAAATCTCTTATCAAATTTTGCTTATCAATCTACGCTGATAAATTCTGTCTCATTTTAGAAGTAACACTTTGAGGTTCAATAATGATGAATGGAAAGTGTTTTCTAACGCTTGAGGTAGAAGGCTGAAGAAAAAAATTAGAATTGAAGGTTTGTGTTAATTTATGTTTCAACCAGTTTCCAGCAGTGTAATCATGAATATTTAACCCTTTTAAGACTGCTTTTTCTCCTCTGAAAAAGAGAGATGAATATCTGTTGCTTAATATAGCTCGTCCAAAGGATCCAGTGAGATAGCACAGCTTAACAATTAGCATATGACTAGCATAGCAAGCTCTCAATAATTACTACTTTCCATTCCTTTATGCAAAGCTATACCTCTCACACAAAACCTCAATAAATATTTTGAATTATGTACTTTAATTAATTTATCAAATGAAAAAACTTAAAATATGACCAAAGCAAGCTTAAATACTGTAATTGTATTTGCAATGTATTTGTAATGAGTAGCCTTATGCAGTGCTACTTTACACAGCAGAACCAGATGCAGTTAGTAGGAACAGCTATAGGAAGAATAATATTTTAGTCAAATATAAAAATGAACTCTTTATGAAAAGTATCTGAAACTAGAATTAGCAGTTGGCAGAAGTACCATAATACGTGATAGAATAATGAAAAACAGCCATTCTGGAATATAGTCAGGAATTGAGGCATTAGTGTGGAAGAATAGACTGATCATGTTAGCATCTCTTTCAATTTCAGGATTCTATAATTATCAACAACCTCACTTCCCTGACAGCTGATAGGACCCCATGCAGTCTCTCAGTAAATAGATAAGAAAGATTACGCATTTTGATTCCTGTTGGTCATACCTGAGACTGAATAACATAGAAGATAAGGCATGGGAACTACATAAAATCTAGATGTGGATACTGACTTTGCTGTTTCCTAACATTGTTGCTCTGGGAAGGGACTTTGTATTCAGATCCCTTTATCAATATAAGGTAGAGGAAGATTTTTCAAATTTTAGCATACTAAGAATCACCAAGTCAACTGGGAAAACTGCTTATGTATTATTCCCATGTATTATTAATCCATTGGTCAGGGAAAGAGCCCAGGAATGTATATTATTGTAATAATCCCACATAGATTTTCTTCTGTCAATATTTTTTAATGTTAAACACTTTGAGAAATTGCCAGGCACCATGGCTCATGCCTGTAATTCCGGTGCTTTGGGAAGCCAAGGCGAGCGGATCACAAGGTCAGGATAGAGACCATCCTGGCTAATATGGTGAAACCCCGTCTCTTTTTGTATTTTTGTAAAAATACAAAAAATTAGCTGGCCGTGGTGGCAGGCGCCTGTAATCCCAGCTACTCGGGAGGCTGAGGCAGGGCAATCGCTTGAACCTGGGAGGCAGAGGTTGCAGTCAGCTGAGATTGTGATACTGTAATTTGAGAAATTTTGTTATTCATTTATTACAGGTTTATTATGATTATTATATAAATATATAGATATTAAATATGTCATGTTCAACCACATCATAGATATCCTTATTAGTTCCTTTTAAGAAGTAGCTCTGAAGTTTTAATACTCAAAGTCTCAAAATATTCTGTGGCCAAAGAATCAAACTTGAAATGATAAAACATGCTTATTTTTAGATATCTTTGTTGCTTTGTTCCACTTCCTGCCTATGCCTTATGTAAACCAGGCAGGGTCACTTAGGAAATGGCCCTCAGATTCCTTGTTCCTTTTTAAAGAAGACTTAAGAAACTTGAAATGGATCGCTAAATTCTTAGCAGCGTATTTGACTATCAGTTTGGGGTATGTACAAGTTACTCTAAAAGCTGCTTTATTTAAATTATAATATTGGAGTCACATTGAGAAAGCAAAGGATGTATCTACTCCATCCCATTTTCCTGCAGCTTGCAAATGTGCCTCATATTGTTTAATAGCATATCAAGAATTAAAGACATTGAACATTGTATTTTAATTTTCATTTAGGAATTAAGAGTTAATACTCAATGTAAATGTGTTTTGCAATATTTCTGACTTCTATAAGTAGCAAACATTTAATTTTTCTTACTGTGCTGAGGAAATGAAAAACAAGGATGGCTTATGTTTAGCACTGGGAGCACTAGCTCAATTTCCTGCCGTTACATCTGCTTGCAAGTCCCTTACCAAAGGGAGTCTATTCAACAGAAAAATATTGCCTAGGGAAATGAGAGGAGAAAATGTGCAGAAAATAAATTCTAGAGCTGCAAGTAGAAAATTATGCCAGCTTTTTCATGTTAAAACAATTTTGGCTGAGATATAAGAAATCTAGTTCGTTATTATATCCAACATGCATTTTGCGGCATTTGATGGTCTGGATGAGTTGTTGGTGGATCCAATGCTTGGTTAACATAATTTTCTAGGCAGGTCATGCCCTGCTGTAATTGGACTTAGAGACCACACACCATTGTTATTCTGGGCTACATTCCATCAGACCATCTGAAGAAGTTGGCTTCTTTAAAAGCATTTTTTATTGTCCTACTGTGCTATTTTTTTCAAGAAGAAGCAGGAATCCCTCCAAATAATGTAGGAATGATAGATAGCTTCCAATGGTCTTTGGAAAAATGTTATATTTTATTCATATAAATCTCCATGTTTACTTTTCTATAACACCTTAATTTAAGCATCCAAACATGTTAACCTAATTTGGTATATTTCCATAAATAGTATGGAAAGCTTAAGAAAAATGGTTAATCTATTAATATGGTAAATGAAAATAACCCAGTAACCATGTTAATATTTATTATAAAAATCACTGGCCAAACAATAACGTGAAAACACAAAGCATAATCTGATAAATAATTATTTTACCCCTCCCATTTACCTATGAGACACATAAGGACTTCCTTCTCTGGGTTTCAATCATCCTTGCTGGATGAATGTATTTTGTCCATTATCACAGTACACCTTGTATTTTGATTATTTGTATAAGGTTCTCATTTTGAATTAGATAATATGTAATTTGAGGGCAAAGGCTATAGTAATATTTGTATTGTAAATTAAGGTTCAGAAAGGGAGTGTGACTTGCCCAGAGGCACCTGCTTCGGGGACATTGATGTCAGAACTTGCCTCGCTTCCAGTCGACCACTCCTACCATTGGCTCCATCAACTGAATGTGGAGTCATTGTCTTGATTTAATGTTACATTCTCAATCTTTTGACTTCTTGCTTTTCCGTTTAATATTAACTTATTAAACCAGCACTAAAATATTTTTCTGTAATAAATGTAAAAAATCAATTTCCTACATAAATTGGCATCACAGAAAAATTCAGCCAAAACATATTGGTGTCTCTAATATTGAGTAGCATGGTACTCAATTTAACTTTTTTTCTCTTTTGTAATATTATAAAAATTTTGCTTACTTTTAGCCTATAGCTTGTCCCGTCTCTTATTTAAATATGGAGAATGAACTGGATTTTTGTATTTGTCAAAAATAGTTTTTGTTGGTATAATTTCAAGTTTACCAGTTGTATATTTGCATTAATTATTCTGAGTTATTTTAATCTTTTAGAGTAAGAGCATAAGAGATATGACTAATCTCTTTAGTGAAGTAAAAAGAAGTGTTTAATAACAATAACAAAGTCATAGCAATTGGCAAGGTCAGCGATACAAAGTAAATGAAAATTTGACAATGAATTTCTGAAAACGTATTCCATCTGCTTTAATTCTTAAAGTTTTATTCTTTATTTCTGAGGGCAGGAATAGAGTATAATTAAAAATAAAAATAAAAAATAAAATAAAGCAAAAGAGAACATTATCTTTTTGTAATCATTTCAGTGATTGTAAATTCAGTCATCATGACCTTTTGAAAAAGTCATTCTAAATATACTACTTTATTTCCATAAATAATTCCCAAATGGGATATCTGCACTGAAGGCAAACACATACATGTATCATAATGAAAACCTTCTGAAGCATTTGAATGCCGTAGTTAAATTAGATGGGCTGACTGAGCTGATGTTTCTGCTTTCAGTGGGGAAAAAAAGAATAAAAGTCATCCTTCAAGGTAAAAGTTACTCAAGGCAGGATGAATGCTTGGTTACTGACACGATTTTCTTACCCTGTTAAATCATAAACACAAATGGAGGAGAGGAAGAGAAACAGAGAACTGGGGGGGAAAACTCCAGCAATAAATTCTTTGGCAATATCAAGATTTTGTAATGATCAGAATTAATATGTTGACCACAGAAGTGTAAACTTAAGTGAATATCAGTTCCTTCTAAGATAGGAATCAAACTTATTGCCAATATAGAGAAATTTTGATTGAAGGAAGGGAAAACTGAAAAAGGGAGGTGAAAGATAGAACCTAAATTGAGCACCTAATATATGCAAGATATTCCATTAGGAACCTTGGCATGTTTTTTAAAAATGTAATCAACTCTCCTGGCATCTGATTGAGGTGGGTATTATTTTGTCTAGCTTACAGATAAAAAATCAGAACCTCAGTAAGTCGAAATAACTTTCCCAAGTTCATACAACAAATGAAGATAAAAAGAATTTGTCTTCATTCATTAGAGTTGCTATAACAAAATACCATAGACTGGGTGGTTTATAAACAATAGAAAATTTATTTCTCGCAGTTCTAGAGGCTAGGAAATTTTCATTCAAGGCACTGACAGATTTGGTGTTCGGTAAGGCCCACTTGCTTAGGGAAAGCCATCTTCTCACTGTAATTTTACATGGCAGAAGAGGTAAGATGATGTCTCTGAAGCCTCTTTTGTAAGGGTGCTAGTACCTTTCATGAGGCTCTACCCTCATGACCTAATCACCTCCCCAGGGCTCCAATGCCTTATCCCGTCACCTTGTGAGTTAGGATCTCAACATATAAATTTTGGGGGGACATAAGTATTCAGATAGTAGCAAATTTTAACCTAATATGGACTATCTCTTTATTCACATTGCTGTGATTACCTTTATTATCTCATTTCACTGTGATATAAACATTTTGAAGGTAACTATCATTATCATCATCTAACAAATGAGATAAAATGAGATTAAATTGGTATTTCTCACTTTGCCATAGGCAAATGCTGTTCTGTGATGAAGTTTTCAACAGTATAAATAAAAAGAAAAATGATATAGACTAAAAAGCCAAATAACTAACATATTAGTGGATTTACCATTAATCTTTTATCTTCTATCTTATCCTCATCCTCCTCTTTTCCCCATTCCTCTTCTTGTTTCTTCCTCTTCTTTTTTCTATTTCTCCCTCACTCTATCACAGGATGATTTATTTTGTCATTGGATGTTTTGTCTGTTTTGCAAATTAAACTTTTATCTGAAATATTGCTGAAATATAGTAATCTATTTTTTGTTGATTTATTTTCTGCAATGTCAAAATTTGACTTTTTCTATTTCATTGTTATTGGTATCTAATTTTATTTTCCAATAAGATACCAATGTTCATGAACTTACCCACATTATCACAGATAGTAGGAAATAGAGTTTGGACTCAAGTTCATTTGTGCATGACTCCAAAGCTTATTCTTGCTGCCTTACTGTGACTAGAGACATCACAGGATTAGAGTCTCCTGCGCTATGTTGTGACTGTGTGTTCGTTTTCACACACAGAGATTATGTAATTGGCAAGGTTTGTCTCAACTACATACTTTTGTTGTTACAATGATTGCTTTTGTGGTTATATGATAATATTGTGTCAGTTGGCAGTTTATTACCAGAAATCACAGAAACAGGTTATTCTAGAGCTGTTGGTGAAGATGTGTATCTGAGAGGCAGTGTTTAATCATTTTAATAGATGTATTTGTGCCTTATCCCACTTTATAATTTACAGACCCAGCTGTGTTTCTCCCTAGCTCTCCTGTATAATTAAATGGGTGAACTGCATATTGAAGCAGTTGAATTTGTGCGTGCTTTCCTGATTAATTTTCATATTTTATTACTTGAATTTCCAGATCTTGGCTACTTTACTAATTAGGTTGAATTTTACTTAATTGAGATGATGAAGGTATGTTGAAGACTTGTACTACTCTTTGTATTGTTTTAAATAATTCTCTGGACTAATATTTGATATTTTTTCTTTTTTTAGACAGAAAATGATTCTTTTGAATAATTAATCCATAATTCACTACAACTTATTACATCTCTATCCATTCTTTCCCAAGTAAAATTATATTCTTTAATTATACATGCATAAAGAGAAATCATATCTGAACTTTTGCTTTAGTTCAAGAAAAAGAATTTGAGTTTGAAATGGATATGGAATGAAGACCTTAAGTTTTTAGGCTCTTTTCAAATTTAAATGTTATATTTTTATGAACCTGTATATTACCCCATATGCCAGCTGTACACAGATATGCAGTTATTACTATAGATGGTAATATATCATTGGAAAGTGACATATCAGTCATGCCCCTCAAGAAAAGGGAAAAAGAAGAAAGGAAAAACAAAAAAAAAGAAAAACAGAGGGATGGGAGAAGAAAAAGGAGGGAGACAGGAGAAAGGAAGGGAAAAAGGGAGGGGGAAGAAAGGAGAGGAGGGGGAAGAAGGGAGAGGAGGAGGAAGGGAAAGAGGGAGAGGTAGTAATAGTGGATATAGAAATGATAAAGACAGACATAGACAGTTACAAGAATGGCCAAACAGATAGGTAGGCTTTAAGTGTTATTTTGGAACCAACCTCCAGGGCCAAGCACGGTGGCTCATAACTGTAATTCCAGCACTCTGGGAGGCCTAGGTAGGCAGATCACTTGAGTACAGGAGTTTGAGACCAGCCTGGGAAACATGTTGAAGCATTGCCTCTATAATACAAAAAAAAAAAAAAAAAAAAAAAAATTATCTGCATATGGTGGCATTTGCCAGTACTCTCAGATACCTGAAGGGTTGAGGTGGGAGGATTACTGGAGCCGGGGAGGTTGAGGCTAAAGTGAGCTATCATCACACCAGTGCACTCCAGCCTGTGTGACAGAGCAAGACCTAAAACAAACAAACAAACAAACAAAAAAAAAAAACAAACAAAAAAAAAAAGGAAGAAAGAAAGAAAGGAAAGAAAAGAAAAGAAAAGAAAACCAACAAAAAAGTCAAAGCACACCAATAAAGTTGTGTGCCTTTCCCTCTCCAACTTTATCATTGTGCTATGATATTTGACAATGCTGAGTTTAATGTATTTTATTTTTGTCAGTCTTATATACATTTCTTGCTTTGTATTAGTGTAATATTTTCTATATAATTTCATATTATATGATACCAGATTAAGCAGTTTTATATTAATAAACATTCTAAAAACATTGTCTTCATGACCACAAAATATTTTATCATTATTTAGTCAGCATATTTTTATTTGACCAATATCTTGTTTTATTTCTGTTATACAAATCCCCATAATGAATACTTCTTTGTGCTCAGTTTATTTTCTTTTTTTGTTTGTTCATTTAGTTTTGTTTTAAATTTTGTATTTTTTTTTTTTTTTCAGAGAGAAAAGACCCCAAATTAAAATAAAATGGGCCTTCTGTTTGCCTGGGTTTTACATCTGTGGATTTAACCAACCATGAATCAAAAATATTTGGAAAAACATACAACAGAAAATAAAACAAATAAAATATAGTATACCAACTATTTACATCACATTCCTATTATATTAGATGTTATAATTAATCGAGAGATGATTTAAGGTATATAGGAAGGCATGTGTAGATTATATATAAATATAACATCTTTTTATTTAAGAGACTTGAGCATCCATGGATGTTGGTATCTGTCTGGGATGATGAAAGAAATCCCCAGATACATTGAGGGATGACTGTACACTAAATTGTGAAAATATTTAAAGCCATTTATCAGTATTTTCCAAAATATCTATGTGAATATATTTTCACACCAACATAGTAAAAGAGAGAAAGGGAAAGAGAAGAGAGAGGTGTCTCCTTCAGCATGTTATAGCCACTAGTAATATATAGTTATTGTTTGTTTATATGTTTTATAAGAAAAAGAGTTTATCATTTTAATTATTATTTATATTTGTGTACAATTGGATCATATCATTTTATTCAGTGTCATGTGGATGGCATTGCATTAATGCAAATGCATCTGAGCAAGTTAAGGTAGAACAGCATTTCTTCCAAAACTGAATGGGCCACATTAATCGTTATATAAACAATCACCACTTGTTCAATATCTAATTTCAGAGAGTGTTCCATGATAATAAAAATACATATGATTTCTTGAACATGTAATGTGTATCTGGGGCTTTATTCCAGGTTCTTTGTCTTTATTTAACCCTCACAAAAATTCCATGAATACAATTCCCTTTCCCTATTAAATAAATGATAAACATGAAGGACAGTCAGACAAAGAACAGGTGAAGAAACCAGATTCAATATTAAACTTTCTTAATGCAGATCCTGTACCTCTCACTGCCTAGGGACTCAATTTATCTTCAAATATCTTGTAAGATGAACATTATTACTTCAACTTTATATATCTTAAACAGGAAGAAAATGTAGCCTGAATATACTCCCATGTCTCCCTGTTTACAAAGCACATGTTCTTTCCACTAGGTTATACATTTTCAATTCACATACCATATAGTTTATTTTATTGTTTCTTATCATGCCACCTGTACTGATTTCCTTGATGAAAAAGAAACATATACAATTATTATTTCCTGATAATATCTATATTGGCATTCATATGTAAAACACCATTAATATTATGCACCCTACAGAATTGTGTTGACATTTAAATAGATGGTGTATATTAAATTATGTATCTACTGCTTTATAATTACTTGTTAAATACAGATTTCCTGTGTGATTAATTTTATTATCTCTTTATGTGTTAATGATGACTCTTAAAAAACATGAGCAGCATGTAAACTTCGTTATTCAAATTTTCAGCAACTTCTCATGTAGACTTAAAAAATAAAGCATCATTGTCAAGCATTAGAAAATAACTTGTGAAACTTGAACACTAAATTGGCATACCTACTCTATTTCATAAAATCTCATGGAATTTCAAATTTGGTGTAGGTCTCAGAGGTGACTGAACCCATCCATTTCATGAAAATAGCCTAAGATTGTGGCTGTTTTGGTTTAATATCAACATTTCCAGTTCATTTTATTTTGGACTGTCTCTCAATTTAAGACATGTTGTTCTTTCCATTGTCCCAGTCTGACCTCTCTCTTGTCCTAGGCACATCATTCAAGGAATAGATATGCCTAACCCTTCTCCCTGCATGATAGCCCTTGAAACATTTGATAGTACATCTTAATTGTCCATTTGTTGACATTTATGACCTCACAAATTTCTAATGTTCATCTGAAAGATAAAAATCTCAAAATCTCTAGATATTGAGATTTAATATGTTAGCATTTAAAACCATAATCATAACCAACTACTCAGACCAATCTCTAAATCAGTGCTTTGTTTGGAGATAACATTGACAGCCATACTAACAAAGAGAAACATGTTCTGACTTCCTACAAAACATAATTCACTTAGTGAATTTTTTCTTAAATATTTGAGATCAAAATATGTGTCTTAAACTATGGGAAAGCTGCTTGAAAGAGCCAAATGTTCTTGTAGTCAGTGATGATTTTGGTCTGCATTGTCTCTGGGTTGTTCTCTACCATGTACCTGGGTCCCACAAAGCACCTGGCACACAGTCATCACCTGGTACATCTTTATTAAGGGCAAAGTGAGTGAACCTTGTTAACATGCCTGCTGCTGTCATTATTGCCTATATATTGATCCTTATGTTCATCATTATCATTGCTGCTACAATATCTAATACAGATCACAGTGGGTTGAGTGGCACTGAGATAGGTGTTTTAAATATATTTCCTCATTTATTCCTTACAAATATTGATGAGCAAACTTGTTCCTCGTTTTAAAAATATGAAAATTGAGATTAAGGAAAATTGAGTCATCCAAGGCCACAAAGCTAGTAGATTTAAGAATTTAAATATTGACTAAACATAGATTCCTTCACCCATGGGTTTTAACCTTATTCTTCTTTGTCATGAAATCTCTTATGTGAAACAGCACTATTTGTCTCTTTCCAAGAGTCACAATTCCATTTCAGGTTTTGCCAGGAAGAATTAAAAGAACGAAATTTCAATAATTAATCCAGGAAGAGGAATGAGGCAAAGAATACATCAGTGTGATAAAACTTTTTGTGTTTGTGTATGTATTTGACAGCCATAGTCAAAAGATTATCTATGAGTCAGAGAAGGTGACAAGCAAAGATTCATTATTTTCATGCTCACTCATACACCTTCACTATGATTCATCAAAGTTAATCTGTTGACCACGTTCTATGACACATCTTATTTGTTTAAGAAAACAGTCTCCAGCCTTCTAATTTCATCCATCTTCTCTGTCTGCCTCTTCATTTGTCATGCTTAGCACACAAATAGTAAGAGGAACAACAATGAAAATTTGGCAGAATCTGATTTTTTATAGTAACCGTAAAAACCTTCCAGATTTCCAAATGAGCATTTGTTGGAAGGAGGATTTCTAGGGAAGCTAGTTCAGAATGTTATACAACATTTTGTCTTCTTGGGGGATTTTATTTCTTTTATTTTGTGACTGGAAAATCTCCCAGCTCTTCCTATTAGTTATGCATCACCAAAAGGCTATTTGAAGATGAGTCAAATTTTCATTCACTCTGGCATTGTCCAGTGATGTTCTCAGTGGAAAGGGGAGGCAGGAGAGTTGGGAGTATAAAATGACTGCATAGAGCTTTTCAACACAAAATTTATCATCTTCGGGGATTTATAACTTGAACTGCTTATTAAATGATACTTGGGAGTTTATAAAATAATATTTTATGATCATTTGGGGGCAAAAAGAAGCCTGAGCAAAGATTTAAAGTTATCCACTTGCTCATCAAGTGTGAAGAGTAAGTAAAAACCTGTGACAATGACATTTGCTAAGGGGCTCTAAGTGTAGCCATATTATGAATGATCTTGAGTACTATTTAACTAAATTCATGCTTTATTCTATAGGCAATGGTAAGTCACATATTTGTGTGTGGGAGATATTTTTTCTTGTTTGTTTTGATTGATTTTTATGCAGTGAGTTAGAATGATAAAATCCATTTTAGGAAGACATTTCTGGAGGCTGATTTGTTTGGGTTGGAAAAAGGTGAGGTTAGAGTTTAAAGTCTAATTCAACAATCCAGCAATGAAATAAAAGGGGTAAATGCCATTATCTTTGAAAGAGAAAGGGAGACTATAACGTGCTGACTTGTTTTCATGAAAAATTGTTTACAGCTTACCCACAAAAAGGTTGTCTGTTTCTATCATCTGCAAGTTTCATTTTCAAAGCTGAGATACCATAATCCTCAAATCCTCTGAGTTGAGATACTGAATCTACATATGGCAATTAAAAGTACAAAAGGTATTGTCCTTGTTGTTGTTTCTGGTGAGTACATGTAAAGGGAAAACTCTGAACGTCTATTATCCTTTGGGTTGAGATTCATTATCATTAAGTAATAAAATTATATTTTTGGTATGGGAAGTTAATTATATTCTGATTACATGTAGTTTTAGGCACAGAGAGACTGAGTCATTTTAAAAAGGAACTTGAGAGAAATGTCTGTTCATATCCTTTGCCCACTTTTTGATGAGGTTATTTTTTTCTTGTAAATTTGTTAAGTTATTTTTAGATTCTGGATATTAGCCCTTTGTCAGATGAATAGATCGCAAAAATTTTCTCCCATTCTGTCGGTTACCTGTTCACTCTGATGGTAGTTTCTTTTGCTGTGCAGAAGCTCTTTAGTTTAATTAGGTCTCATTTGTCAATTTTGGCTTTTGTTGTCATTGTTTTTGGTGTTTTAGTCATGAAGTCTTTGGCCATGCCTAAGTCCCGAATGGTATGGCCTTGGTTTTCTTCTAGGGTTTTTATGGTTTTAGGTCTTATGTTTAAGTTTTTAATCCAATAAGACATTTATGTGACCAACAAACATATGAAAAAAAGCTCATCACCATTGGTCATTAGAGAAATGCAAATGAAAACCACAATGAGATGCCATCTCACACCAGTTAGAACGGTGATCATGAGAAAGTCAGGAAACAACAAATGCTGGAGAGGATATGGAGAAATAGGAACAATTTTACACTGTTGGTGGGACTGTAAATTAGTTCAACTATTGTGAAAGACAGTGTGGAGATTCCTTAAGGATCTAGAACCAGAAATAAAATTTGACCAAGCAATCTCATTACTGGGTATATCCCCAAAGGATTATAAATCATTCTACTGTAAAGACACATGCACAAGTATGTTTATTTCAGCACTCTTCACAATAGCAAAGTATTGGAACCAACCCGAGTGCCCATCAATGATAGACTGGATAAAGAAAATGTGACACATATACACCATGGAATACTATGCAGCCATAAAAAGGATGAGTTCATGTCCTTTGCAGGAACATGGATGAAGTTGGAAGCTATCATTCTCAGCAAATTATCACAAGGACAGAAAATCAAAAACCACATGTTCTCACTCATAAGTGGAAGTTGAGCAATGAGAACACATGGACACAGGGAGGGGAACATCACACACTTGGACCTGTTGTGGGGTGGCATCTATGGGAGGGATAGCATTAGGAGAAATAGCTAATGTAGATGACGAATTTATGGGTGCAGCAAACCACTATGGCACGTGTATACCTATCTAACAAACATGGACAGTCTGTACATGTACCCCAGAAGTTACAGTATGATAAAAAATAAAATAAAAAAATGAACTTTTATGCATTTTTCTTTCAGTTTTATAATTTAATTTAGTAATAGAGTCATGAAATAATCTTTGGAACTCTAACTCCAAATATTTGAGTATTAAAACTTAACTTCTAACAAAAGTAGCCAAGTTTCAACTTCTTGTCAGCCATGTGGGAGAAGAAAAATGATGCTGCCTTGACAAGATCTGGAAGTCAGAGAGGGATACTTATAAAAATCATATAGATTACAAATCTTTCACTGGAGGAAGAGAGTCGTACTGATGACATGTTTGGACAAGTATTGTATGTAATGATCACTGTAGAGTGCTGTTCATAAATCTCTTTAGATTCCAACATAGAGGAAGCATTGACTTCTTAGAAACATAGGCATGTTACTGCAGGATATTTACAATGTAATTGTCACTTAATGTCTGCCAGATTCAGTGTAAACATTGCTGCTTGAGCTACCTCAGAGTTCCTGAACTGTACCTACTCTACTCTCAGTATTTCCCATTTCAGCTTACCTCAAAATTGCTACCTTTGATGCATCTCCCTCACTTACAGAATGTTTACTTCTGCTTTTTTGTCCTCATGACTTTACCTCAAAAAACTTTATTCATCACTCAAGCCTCAGTTCCTCCTTCATGAAGAAATCAATGATTGCCCTAATTAGCCATGAGTGATATTGTCTTCTTTTCTGGATAATACATCTCAGTGATTCATCAGGCCCAAATGTGTACCAACCATTTACTTAGGGATCTTGGTAGAATATTGCAAAAGTATATTATGAGAAACATTTTTTGGTTTTGTCACAAACTGTCTTGTTACCTGAGACTGCAACCTGTGAGGTGCTGTCAAAATCTAAAATATTGTATAGTTAAATAATAAAATGGGAGAAAGAAAATATGAATCTTTGCAAGATCCCAAATTTGCAGCAAGAGACTTTGCCTCAATTGTAACAGCAATAGCTTTATGACTTTGAGGATGTTATGTAGCTCTGTTAATCTTGTTGTCCTCATGTGTAAAAAAGACAAAAATATCTGAGTATTGTTATGAGGATTAAATCACATGAAATATATATCAAATCAATTACAGCATCTGGTACATAACAGATACCTGATAAGTTATACTGTACTAATTCATAAATTAACATTTATTTATTTTCAATTTTCATACTCCAGCTACACATGCAACACCTGGAAATAATAACAACTTTGATCACTTGAGCATGTTATCCCAGTAGGTAATACACAATATATGTATTTTATGTATATATTAGTTTGTACACCCACACACACAGTATGTCAGGCAATTATAAATTATAAATCACCTGGCAGTATGTGTGTGTAGGTGTATAAACTAATATATACATAAAATAGCAGAAAATATATATTCTGAAAAAAATTAATAAAGGAAAATAAAAAGTGATGGTATACATGTCTATATGTCAATATCTAAAATCTAAAATAATATCTAATATCTAATATCTAAAATTGCATACCTATGCAAACATCCAAATGGGAATCTACTCACTTAAGGATTCAGTTGAATGAGAACTAAAGTGATTAGATAATAAAACATTAAGAGAAGAGCATTAAGAAACACAGAATTTTAAGAAATGAAAGAGCCAGCAGTATATGTAGCAAAAAGAAGTTAAGGAGAAAGACAAATGAGGAAAAGATTAACTTATCCTTTCACCTAAATTTATCTATATATTATGTTCACAAAATTATTTAAATATTACCTATCTCCCAGAAGTGTATTTGTTTACAAATTATCCAGTGTCCACCTTCAAAAAATGTGGAGCCAGTAAATAGACTGCAGTTTAATAATCAAAGCAAAGGCAAAGCAAAAATAAGATATTTATTATCTTTCTAGGTTCAACTGACAAACCAAGTCCATCTAGATAATCTCCATTTCTATTAAAATGCCAACCAACTACCTGATCACAGGAGTTATATATACCATCATATTCATAGGGTCTGCCTGTGAGAACCTTTGAAGAGGAGGGTGTTATATAATGTTTGCACACCAGCGGATGAGAAACATGGGGACTATCTTAGAATCCTGCCTGTCAAAATATCCCAGTTAAGTCCATAACTAGCATTTGAAATTTTTAGAATATGTGTTGTAAAATAATTTTTTCCATAGATTAAACAATTTAAAGATCATATGTTTCAGATATGTAATTTCATATATAAGTTTGATAATAATGGCATTGTGAGTGACTATGAATGGTGTGTGTGTATATGTGGGTGTGTGTGTGTTACTGAAGACTAAAGTTATAAATTGCCTGACAAAATTAAAAAGAATAAACTTTCCTACTGCCCTTCAAACTTTTCTATTTCCCTTCAAACTTTCCTATTGCCCTTCAGTTCACATCATGGAAAGTTTCCCTTCTTTTGAATCACCTTTAGTTGTGACCTTGAAGTTTTTTCTTGTGGCAGGGTCCAAAAATTCCACTGATGAAACACAGAGCCCTATTCATGTAAACTGACACTGAACCATTCAGGTAAAACAGATGTGTATATCTTACATTTTCAGCACAATTAACAATGGCCATGTCATGCAATTTTATAAGTTATGAACCTACTGAGGTATGATCAATGTGTTTTATGAAACATACCTCTTTTGTATCCTGATATCACTTGACACAGTTATAATCTATAGTAAATATGTAAACAGCAATTAAGTTGAAACAGAATTATCATCCTTAATTTACTTCACATATATTTATGTGTCTATTTTACATGTTAAATCACACATGATGGAAAAGCATATAAACTTAAAAGCAATGGAAAGAAAAAAAATGTAACTGGTTTTAGGCACCTGAAATAATTAAACAAATGATTCTTATGCATCTAAAATATGTCACGCAAATACACTAACATATTGAATTTATGTTTAAAATGTATAGAAATTGTGTGTGATGTATATTAATATCCCTATTTTCAGTTGATGAAATTAAAGTCCAAAGAGGTTGCAGAACTTCCCCTGATAGATAATTAGTAGGTGAAAGAACTGGAGCTTGAACATAGATATGCCTGACCTCAAAGCCTGTGCTCTCATCTTACAGAGGTTACCTGCAGGCATCTTCCAACATTATACTTAAATCTCTCTGATACTCTCTTTTATATGTTCTTGTTTATGTATGTATTTATGCTTTCTCCACTAGAATATAACCTCCACTGACATCAAAGTCCTTGACTGTTTTTATTGTTCTATTTTCTGTCAGTGCCTGACTCATAATAGAAACTCAGTAAATGTTTGTGGAATGAATGATTAAAGTATAGAACCATTTTAGAAGCTCAATTTGACTGTCAGTGTTGAGGCAATTTAAGGATAACAAAGATAATTTATTAGATTGTCTAGGTTTCATTTGTGTGGCCATAAAGGGAAAAACAAAATTATATTTGCATAAGCAAAAGTTATTGCAATAGTTGTCTAAAAAATTATATTTACTCTTTAGATAACATTGGCTACTCTCTTTAGATCTTAGCTATAGTTGCAGTAAATGCCTGTTTTCTCTCAGTGACCCCACCTCTTACTGTGTAATGTAGCGTAGCTTTTTTGAATGAAGAGGTTTTCTTTTAAGAATTAAATTCTGTTGTTTCCAAGGGAACTTCCCTAGAAGTAAGTCCATTGGTTTAATTCTATATTCAGTGATTCACATTATAACTCTAAACCCATGTTTTATTGGATAAATCTTTAAATATATAAACACAATTTGGTATCATCTTGAAACCTATATTTTCTCAAACATTTTTTCTTTCCAAAGCAAAACATTAGTATCAAAAATTTGTTGCAGAATCAGGAGGATCAGAGAGACCTTGGGATACAGCAGGATCTTTATTGAGTGCACTCAGACCCAGTAGATTTAACATACAAACACTAGGCCCAGAACAACGACAGCACTTGACTTTTATACACACTTTAAAAAGAGGGTGGGCTAACTTGAAGCAAGCTTACAGTTACAGTTGAGCAAAAACAAGGATACAGAGGCAGAACAATTAATTAAATTGTGACAAGTTCATAACTTAGGATTACACATGACCATTGCCAAGCAAACCAGATGTCTGTTATCTTGGTTTTGCTTTAAAGAGCCTTGCACTGGTTTATCTTATAACCTTCACTATGGTGCCTAGACAGCTGTAGTTCAGGCCTGCTCAGGCTTCATGTGACATTCTCTGTACTTTTTACATAAACAAAATACTTGAAGTTACTAGTTACAGAGAACAAGAATCTATAAACTCATATTATAAAACAAAGGAAAATTTGTTTTTTTTCTCGCTATGTTGAGAGAGTGCTGGGAGAGTCTCCAGAGCACATTCCTTTGTGTCCTGGCTTCTTAGATAGTATTATCAAGACGTTCCCTGGGTCTGGGCTGTGCCTGTTGCTGTGTCTCAAACAAGTTAGCCTAATACAGGAAAGCTTATTTCTCTTTTTAATTTTGTTTTTTTTTTCTTTCTTTAATTTCCCACCTAATTTTTTTTTGTTATATTTTACCTTCATTGTTAAAGAGAAGCATTAGTAAGAAATGTTTTGCAGTACCTCTACTCAGCACTTTCTTTATTTCCTTTCCTTCTCTTCTCTCTACCTTTCCTCTTATTTTTCTATATTTGGTAATTGCATCGCTGTTGATTCTGTGACATAAAATAATGTCAGTATCAACTGATCATAAGTATTGTTTTGTAATCATTAATGATAGTGATAACAATAATCAAATGAGGAGAAAGAAAAGGAGTGATTACTATTTGTTAATCTATGCTGAATACTTGTTTATGTTTTCTTATTTTACCCTTAAATCAACTCCATAAAGAAATAGATCCATTTTACAGCCAAAGAACCTGAAGCCCAGAGAAAAATAACTTGGTCATCAATGGATAAGTATCAGAGCTAAAACATAAACCAAAGTCTACTTCACTCCAAAGCACTTTTAACCAATAGTCAAAACTACTTTTATACTACAGTGTTGGTAATGGGCCAAATTTGTCCTGCCTTCCTTCACAACAGTTCTCTGGAATTTTTGATATTCCAGGGCCTATTTGCAACAGAGTGAGGGAACTCTATGAGAAACCCACCCTTTGTGTCTCACCAAATTGAGCTCTATTTCAGCAAAGGTTTAAGTGTAGTAAAAGGCTTTATTAAAGCACAAAACCTATGCAGTATAGTACTGTGGCCTTATCTCTGGTGTGTCTCTGAGACTCACTAACAATTTTATGAACCATCTTATGAAATTTCCACAATGCCTGTGAAGCACAGAAAGAGTAAATTTAAAGATACTATTCATTATGAGACAAAAGTATCAAAAAAGCTACAGCTGTCTTCTAGCCACAAAATATTTTCTTTAATGTTGAAATGTAGTAGGTTTTCATTGTTCAGATGATCAAAGACTTATCTCAAATAGTTGGTTGTGCTAACATTAATGAAATATATTCCATAGCAAATCCCATAGTGTCTTCCTCATGACAATGACCTCAGTGAAGCTTTATTCATAAAGAGTTTTAAGTCAAAGATATTCAAGAAATATGTACATTATATCTCCTTCTTAGAGATTTATAACATATTGTGCATTATGAAGTGAATATCAAATTTCATAGGTACATTTGAATTGCTAGCATGCCGATTAAAAATGCAAACCCCATATTTGTAGGACAGAATTATCACCCTGGAGTGGTTTTTTAGCAGTCACCTCCTGTGATTATGTGATCAGATCATTCAAGATCAAAACTTTAAGATATTGTATGTTGAGGTTTCTGAGAAGAACTACAATAAATACAACTGTTTAATGTTGAAATCAATTTTTCCCTAAACTTAAATGACATGAACTCCACTCTTACCAAGTGCATTTTGGGAAATCCTACACTATTCAAATGACTTTCTCTATGAACTACATTTTTTGAGCTTGATTTTTTACAATTAGTTAATTTTCCAAAGGGTAAATGCAAGAATAATAAAAACAACAGCCAGTTGGTTTATTACAGCAAAACAGAGTAATTATAATATTCCTAGAGAAATGTGAGGCTCCAATTATAAATTATACCACAAGAAAAAATAAAAATATTTTTCCTTAGGCAGGGTAGAAGACTCCTCTATGTATATAAAGGAATACATAATATTTAGAATACTTAAAAAATATTTAGAATTAGGTAGTTTAAAAGTATTTAGAATAAGCTAGTTAAGAATTCAGCTATTTTTAGTCTTATAGTGACAATCTCACTTTTTCTGTATACTGTAGGCTTATTTAGAAGAACCAATTGTGTATAAAATGTGCCTAAATATGGCCAAAGAAAGCAGGCATTTGTGAAAATTGCTGCAGCACACCAACATGGCACATGTATACATATGTAACAAACCTGCATGTTGTGCACATGTACCGTAGAACATAAAGTATAATAAAAAAAAAAAAAAGAAAATTCTAAAGTATTGAACTATTACATGGCCAATATTTTAAAATTATTTATTATTTATTTAGAGATTACATATCGACCACTTTTTGGTAGGCATCTAGCTGTGATCTAGTGGCGATAAATGTTGTCTCTGTCTTAAAGTTATTCACAATATATTGGGGAGGCAGGCATGATTACATATATAAAAACAACGGTAAGTGCTAAAGTTGTTATAAGCATTACTTTTACAGCCCAGAAGGGTGACTGAGTCTGTCTAGCAGTAGAAAAGATGAAATATGGCAGAAATGAGTAGTTGGTTTTCAGGGGCCTGCAGTGAAGGAAGTGGGGTAGCACACACATGGGCAAAGAAATGTACAGATACATGGTTTGTGTTCAATTAAGAGCAATATAATATGAGAATAGAGGGAGCATGTAAAATAACCTTTAAAATCTGAATTAGAGTAGGTTTAATCTTCTGTAGGCCTTTTTATCTTCTACTCAGAATTTTCAGAGTTTAAAGTCAATTTAGCTCTCTATCCCCTGGTTCATTGCTTGGAAAGAAACTTATTTTTTTGATATCAGTGGGCCAGTGGTCTTGAATTTTATATATAATTATATATATATATATATATATATATATATATATATTCTTTTTTGATACAGGATCTCATTCTGTAGCCCAGGTTGGAGTGCAGTGGCATGATCACAGCTCATTGCAGCCTCAACCTCCCAGGCAGAGGTGATCTTCCCCCTTCAGCCTCCCAGGTAGCTGGGACCACAGGCATGTGCCACCACCACACCCAGCTGCTTTTGCTTTTGTTTTTGGAAAGAGGATGTTTCACCATGTTGCCCAGGCTGGTCTCAAACTCCCGGGCTTAAGCAATCCACCCACCTCAGCCTTGCAAAGTGCTGCAATTACAAGTGTGAACCATTTCACCTGGCCTAGTGTTCACAAATTATTAAACTGTTAGGCTCTGTCTTGCACATGGAAAAGATTATGAGAAATCTAACACACACACACACACACACACACAAATGCAGATTCTTACACCACGTATGTTGCTGTTAATTTAAAAGTATGTATATAATAAAGAAGAAGAAAGACAGGAAGAGAGGAAGGAGGAAAATTATCAGTAAGTGAAAAAAGGAAGGAAGAGAGGAGGGAGGGAGAGGGGAGGGAGGGAGGATTGAATATTTTAACCCTGGTTAAAATGGAAGTGAAGCCCAAGTGGATCTTTTTTTTTTTTTTTTTTCATTGCTAACACTTCATCTTCCTTTAAACTGTTGAAGCTAATAAGTAAGATCAGATATTCTGGCCAGTAAAATTCCTGGGATCTTAGTTCCAGAAATATTATCTTTCAAAAAAGATGATGAGGATTTTATGCAAGACAGATTGGTGGTCATATTAGTTACATTGCTTCCTAGCTTGCAATATTGATGTTCCTACAGGCACTCAAATAATTGACATGTATGAATCACAGAGTCTGGATTCATTGCAGATATAGTAGCTTTATAATCTTTTACTTCTTTTTAAATGTTTTCCAGGGAAATAATTTTCCACTGGAATCGTACTTCTTTGTAGTAGCTGACTGCCATAAGCACCACTGTGATCCCCACACCAGCCAGGAATGTTTGATCTCTCCTTGAAATCCCACTGCTGTGGTGAAGATTTTTGTCCGAAGCTTTTGATTTTTCAGTATGGATCAAAGTGATAGAATCTTCTCAACAGGAAGAATTCAAGAGAGTGTTTTTACCCCCCCGCTTTCTTTATTTAACTTCACTGATGTATTTTCAATTACTATTTTTGTAGGAAGGCAGAACCTGTTCAATGACGCACAAAGAAAGTCCTCCAAGTAATGCCACTGCAGAAACTGAGCCTATCCCACAGGTATGTGTTTGTTTTATTTTGATTATGTCAAAAAGCACTTCTTGAATCCATTGTATTTAACATTCTTCTCTCTTGCTCTAGCTGGGGCAGGATGTTGTACTTGCTAATACTATATAGCTAATACTATATACTATATAGTGTCTTCACCTGGTGCCCCTGGGCTTTTCCAAGGCTGCTCTGCTTTCTACTAAGCTTTTGGCTTGACTATGTGAGGCCTTCAGAAGGTCAAGGGAGAAGGGAGTTCTCCCTCACTTGCACCCTCCCTCTCACAGACCAGGAAATAAAACAAAAATAAACAAGGATGATCAAACAGGCCTATATTTCTTTTTGGACAAAGTAGATTAAAGAGGATTTGAGGAAGCAGACGAGGTGAAAAGAAGTACATATTGCTTACAAAAGCAAACAAAATAAACACAAGTCGAGAGCTTAATTCTGAATTTTTATTTGTAATTTATTATACTTGACCAAAAATATTGTATCATTGACATTCTTAATATTTATTTCACTTAATACTAAAATGTTGAGTTAGATATAACTTATTCTCAAACTTTGAATTAGATTAAAACAGAATTGAATGGTTTGGGCAAAGTTTTCTCAAAATAGTTTTTGAAACATTTTGCTCTTTTTAGACAAAATATTGTTTTGTAGTTTTATGGAATATAATTAACATCTTTACATTTGTTTCATTTCTGTCCAGTGTTCATTTTCTCTAAGGTATTTGTTGAGATCTATGAATTTTCATTCTTATTCTGTTAGACTTTTCAATTTTTACCTTAACATGTATTTATTTTGATTCTTTTAATTGTCTTTTCTGTATTGTTTAACAGAAATTGCAAATGCCTCCTTGTTCTGAATGTGAGGTGAAAAAAGCCCCAGAAAAACCATTGACCAGCTTTGAAGGGATGGCAGCTAGAGAAGAAAAAATACTGTAAATACTAAGAAACTGTGTTAAAAACGTCCATTTGCTATTGTCTTCATACTCTTTTTAGACCACAAGCTTGATGGAAATACTAAGTTTCTAAAGCATGCAACTTTTTCACAATTTTATGTAACTTTATAAAGTAGTCTACAAATTTTCAAAGATTCCAGACCAATTATGATCCTTAAGCAATAACCTAATTGAAATGAATATCCACAGTCATAAAAATTTTGTTGTCATCGGTAAATTGCCCCATATAAATTGGTCTGGTTTAACTCAAATGCTATCTAACATGTAATTCTCCTGGTTCGTTTGGATATCTAGTACTTCTATGATGTAGTTACCAAAATCAACTGGAGGATAATAAAATATTGTGGGTTCTCAGCATTCTTAGAATCCAAATTACAATCATATCTATAAGGGTTTAGTCCACATGAGCCAACTGAAGTCACTTTCCTCAAGGTTGGAATTTGTGCCAACCTAAATACGTTGTTTCTTTGATGGTGTTTATTGCTATTGGTATTATTTTGAATTACTAACAATCATTTTGTCTAAACAATGCTAAGATAATTCTGGGTCAAGAATTTTGTCAGCTAACATAATTCATTAAGTATTTTTGGCATCATATAGACAAAATATTTGGATGAATGACTAAATTTCTGACAAGATTAAATATTTTGGCATTCTATAGACACATCTCTTATGTATGTCTACTGCAATTACTCCAAGTTAATAACCAAATTGTCTGAAATACTTGGCAGGATTTTTGGTATGAAGTTGGGTAGCGGAGTAGGGAATGAAGAGTGAGTTCTAAAATACAAATATGAAAGCAGGTAATACCTATTACAAAGCAGGGGTTTGATGAAAGTACAATAGCCATGTTGATTCAATAAACCCAGTTGCATATTTTTTGAAAACAAATGTGTTATTGAAATAAATCAATGGCAGTGTTAATCCTTAAGAGTTCTGATTTTCTATAGGAATATCACTAATCAAATAATTGCACTCATGAATAATTGGAAAGTAGCTCACAAGCAAGTGGAATTGACCCTTGAATAATTATCTGGTTAATAGGTTTCATAGGACATTCAAAGTTGCAGACTCAGTTAACGACTACAGTTAAGTTGTCTAAACTGAAAAATCATTTCTTTTGTTTAAAACCTTTTTGCAACTGTAGAATGCATATTAAACCATTGGTTTTACAGGATGGATCTGTCAAACCACAATATATACATTTGGATCAGTGTATCCTAGAAGATAATTAATAAAAATATATTAAAGGAAATGTGTAATCAATAGATGAACTTAGATTCTGAGATTTAATGGCATACCTCTGATCAAAATGGCATATTGAAATAGATTTAAAGTTTTGGAGAATTGGAAAATATCATTAGCTGTAAAAGTAACATTATCATGTATTTATGTAGCAATTCTATTTTCAGAATGGTTCAGTGTCATTTATTAGCACAGACAGATGCCAACCACAGTGGTTCAACTTAATGATTTTTTGATGATTCCGTGAAAACTTCATAATTTCTACATACTTTAAATTTTGAATTTTTGTTTTTTGTTTTTTTGGAGGGCTAGTGATACATGGTCCATGAGATATTCAACATTTTATTATAAAATAGGGTTTGTGTTAGACAATTTGCCCAACTGCAGGATGAGGTATATGTTCTGAGCACATTTAAGCAGGTTTAAGTTAGGGTGGGCTATGATTTTCCATAGGTTAGGTATCTTAAATGCATTTTAGACTTACAATGTTTTCAACTTTGGATTTGTTTATCTGTATGTAACCCTATTGTAAATCAAGGGGCATTTGCATTTTTCATAAAACCAGCTACCCAAGAAAAAAAGATAATTAGCTTTATGGATGATCTATAGAGCTTTCAGATGAAGTCACCAGGATAAAATAAAAGATCAAGGTCTGAAGTTTCTGCTGACTCCTTCATATTTCTAAAAATAATTTAATTATAGAAACTAGAATACTGCTAGTCTAGCAAGTCCTGTTCCTTGGAATTTTCCCACTGTGCTCAGTGGCCCTAACCATCTCCATAGTTTCATGACAGGGAAGCAGATCATTTATTTTTAATTTATATTCAGTCTCCCACCTCCACCCTGGGGCCCAACTTCCCTTGTAGGCCCTGTGGGTCCTATGGAAAGTTATTCACCATGTCATCTAGCACAGCATGTTTTGAAGCATCTTTGGAATGAAAAAAAAGGAGAATCAGGCTGTTATTTTCTGAAATTGTCATGAGAGATAACATGTTGAACGGTAAGAACTCAGGTTGATATTAATCACGTTTTTATCAAGCTTCATTTTAAAGTTGTTTATTTTCTCTATGTTCTAAATTTCTTTTATTAATTCCTGGCTTGATCAAGTGGGCTTTGGATCCATATGATTTTTTTTTTTTTTTTTTTTTGAAATGAAGTCTCACTCTTGTTACCCAGGCTGGACCGCAATGGTGCGATCTCGGCTCACTGCAAACTCTGCCTCCCGGGTTCAAGTGATTCTCCTGCCTCAGCCTCCCGAGTAGCTGGGATTACAGGTACCTGCCACCATGCCCGGCTAATTTTTATGTTTTTAGTAGAGACGGAGTTTCACCACGTTGGCCAGGCTGGTCTTGAACACCTGACCTCAGGCGATCCACCTGCCTCAACCTCCTCCCAAAGTGCTGGGATTATAGGTGTGAGCCACCGCACCCGGCCAATGTATTTTTTTCCTTTAAATATATATGGCATTATACATCCAGCAAAGTTTACTATGTTATATTCATTGCATCATTTGTTTTAAAAAACAAAAAGAAACTTGTAGCAGGAGACCTTTAAAAATATTTTTAGGAGTTCCTTTTAATAGCTAAGTTTGAGATTCTTTTTTAGTATATTCTATGACTGTACCTTAATGAATACATTTTATTTATCTCAGTTTCTAATTGCTTTAAAATATAATCAGATAAGTTAAAAATGTTTCTCTTACATTTGTGAATTTGTGTATGAGAAAGGGGCCATTTCTTACATCTTTTAATTAACAACTAAATAAACAGATATTGTTTTAAAGGAATTAACACTTAAATCCCAACTGTCCTTATATGGAATAAAATATCAACCTAAATGTTGATTATAGAGAGTATAATTCTATTATGTACCTGTAATGATAAGCAGTGAAAGATTACTTACATTTTGAAAAATATGTAATTGATTCTTATTAAGAAAAAAGATATTTTCCAATGGAATAACTTGTTTTAATAGAGATGCAACCAGAACCAACAATTGTATTTCTCTATAGTTATTTTAAAATAGTAATCAATGCTATGTATTTGATGTATTTGTTTCCAAATTAGAAATTTCTTTTAGCTTTGTGTTTTCTTTTATGTGCATTAAATATGTAAACTGAACCTGTTCCTAAAATGCATTAAATTTAAATGAGTGCTGTGTCTATCCAATGCCAAAATTCTCAGAAGAAAAGTGAATAATTCAGTCATTCATCTGGATGTGGTTTTCTGTGTAATCTCAAGTATCTGAATATTGAAAAAACTAGGTTGCTAACTTTTTTTCATTCCTTATGCAGATGTTTAGCATCATAGTGCTGTTTCAGATACAGATCTGTTTCATAAAATGTCCTCAATTACAAGTCTAAGACAGTTATATGTAAAGAAAATGTACTATTTTAGATGAGCAATGTGGATAACCGAACTAAAACAATATTTGTGAACTTTGCTATAATGAAATCTTTTATTTTTATAGCTCAGGTATTGTAATTAGCACTAATTGCAGCAGAGGCTGAAATAATTATTGACACCATAGCGTACCATAGAATAGGTTGAACTGGCCAGACCTAGAGAGTGAAGAAAACATATACTGTTTACTTAGGAGACATTTTCTTAGTCGTGTGTATAGTCCTAAACTTCCCCAAACTATGTGTTCATTTGGATTGTGTTATATAATATTAACAGTCGAATGATGAAGAATAAAAGATGCTGAAAGATGGCCTATTTTTGTTCAATAAAGATTGTTACAAGAATACAATGTATATTATCTTACATAAACTAATTGAAAAAGCAGATATGAACATTAAAAATGGTACTTGCTTCTGTGTATCAGGATCTAAGAACTTTTCTTAAATAGCATCTTGAAATTTTCTTTAATCCTTCTTTGCCGGTGCCCCCAAAATCTTTTATTTTGCATGTGCTTTCTTTAAAAAATATAGAGTTCCATGGTGACAGGGATTTTGTCTTTTTTTAATTTAAATTTTTATTTTTAATTTATGAATTATTATTGTGATATGTAATAGGTACAATGTGATGTATCTCTATATATGAACACACAAGTAGTGGAATGATTATATCAAGTTAATTAACATATCCATCACCTCACAAATTAATCTCAAGTGCTTAGAGCTAGCTGCCTCATAGAAGATGCTCAAACATTTGTTGAATAAATTAATTTAGATGCTGAAACAGCAAGGGAACAAGCAGGGGAGCAGCAAGGGAGCATGTATTGGCATGAGGACAGAGAACCATAAGAACCAAAAATAAGCATTTTGTTTTGTTTGCTGTGTTGTTTTGTTCTTAGACTATCTTTTTTTTTAACTTTTTTTTTTTTTTTCCTGAAAGATTTAGCAATAGGCCTGTGGCTGGGACTTTCTAAGCAGAGTAGATAAGGCACTCCTGGGTAAATTTTGAAATGTAGGTCAATGCAATCAAAATATTTCACGTGGACTTTATGAGTCTTTAATTGACACCCACTTCTGACACACACTTGGACATGCACAGGTTACTTCTTTTAGCATTCGTTTCCTAACCTATTGGGTCTTAAGCAGTTGGCTTAAAACAGAGATTTTCTTCTACTTTCTGAAGAGACCTAGCCCTAACTCTTTAGTAGAAATAACTCTAGGGCTGCCGAGAGGTAAATGAATATCAAGAGGATAGGACTCTGGATTTTTTTTTTTTTTTTTTTTTGAGACGGAGTCTCGCTCTGTCGCCCAGACTGGAGTGCAGTGGCGCGATCTCGGCTCACCACAAGCTCTGCCTCCCGGGTTCACGCCATTCTCCTGCCTCAGCCCCCCAAGTAGCTGGGACTACAGGCGCCTGCCACCATGCCCATTTTTTGTATTTTTAGTAGAGACAGGGTTTCACCTTGTTAGCCAGGATGGTCTCGATCTCCTGACCTGGTGATCTGCCCATCTCGGCCTTTCGAAGTGCTGAGATTACAGGCGTGAGCCACCGCACCCAGCCCAGGACTATGGATTCTATAATCCCTTCATCTTCAACTAAAATATTTATTATTTTACATAATTTATTTGTTGGGCTTATATAATGTGCATATACTTTTATTGGAGAAAGGGTGTCCAAGTCTAAAGTAATTTGAAAGTCACAGATCAAGAGGATCTCTATGATCCCTCCTTCCTATTTGTTCATTCAGTCAGCCATTCAATCATTCAATAAATATTCTTTGAGATTCTGATATGTGCCTGGCATTCTACTTGTTACTGAGGATCCAAATGTAAGCAAAAGTAATAGTTATGAATACCAGTATGTTTCAGTTACACCATTCATTCTTTTAGGTGATTTAAAAAAATGTATTAAATATTCTCAGGATTCTTTGAAATAGACATTACAGTTATCATTATTTCACAGTTGAGGAAATTGAGATAGAGAAGTAGCAATTAAATTACCCCAAATCATACAGCTAGTAAGAGGAAGAGGGGAGATATGGACCTGGAAATGAGTTACTGGAATCCATGCATTTAACAACTTCAACATGCAGGCTCTCCTGCAAAGACTGGGGCCCTGCCCTGATGGAATTTCAAGTTTTAAAAAAGAGAGACAATGATTAATGAAGGAAGCATACAGATAAATGCATTACCGCAACAAATACAAATGTGAGTTCTCTTTATAGCATACCATAGCATAGAGTCAGGAATATCTGAATGTCTTAGCTGTGCACAGGCTTGATGGAGAAAATGATATTAAGCTAATTTTAATAAAAATATGATGTTTGTATGGATGTTCAAACCTTCAAAAAGGAAATTTTCTGGTATGAGATACTAGCTAACAATATTTGAAAGTGCAAACTTGAATTCGCATAATTAGATATTTGCTAATTAGGGCTGTGCAAAAAAAGGAAAGCATCATATGGTAGAATCATTGCTTCCTATTTCCTGCAAGCTATAATATCTGGCTCTATTAGGTATAAATGATCCTGAAATGTAGGATTCTTCCATAAACCTTAATTTCTAGGGCTTAAACTTGTAGTATTCTCTCTCTCTCCCTCTCTTTGAAAAGCCCTGAGTTTAATATTAAAATTATTGATTGAAGTTGTCTGTAGAGTGGTTATAGCATTTGCATCATCAATCAGTGTGGTGTGAATGCATTTCCCTTTTCTCCCTTTCTTTTCTCTCCCACTCGTAAATTCCTTAATTATTTTGAGAACACCATTTCCTTTCTTGGCTTGTAGACACAATAGAATCTTGGGAAAAAACAGAATATATTTGTTCACAGAAAATCCAGGATGATTTGAAAGAAGCTCCTGGAAGAAGCGGTTGACCTCTATACCTGGTTAACTGCGGAATGAGCATGCCTTCCTGGGCCACATCTCTATCCAGGATGAGAACAAGAGAAGGCACCCTGTAGTGGGTCATGAGTAAAATGTGATGCTGACACTCGGGACATAAGAGTCACTAAGAATGACAAGTCTGGGTGATTTTGACAGATCTTGCTGAAGTAGATGGGTCATAAATAAAAATGAATTATTTACTAGATGTGTTTCCAGTCATTACTCATTGACCATGTAGGTGCTTTAATGAATATTAGCCGAATTAATAACTACAAGTTTGAAAAAGTATGTGATAGATGATAAATGTTCTTCAAATCATCAGAACTTGAGATCAGCTAGGTGTGTCCAAAAAGTAAATTAGATTATTAAGTTGACATAATTAATTCTAATACCCTTGAAAGAGAATACGCCTTCTCACGTTTTATTCTCTTTGGAGGAAAAACAGCCTGTTTGTAAGTATTCGACTTAATATGAGTAAGGGAATAAGAAGGTGGTTGAGGTTTGGGGCAGTATAAACACTGAGATACCCTCACTTTTTCCACGATGAATACATAGACTGGTTTTTGAATGAGGAATTAGAGCAGATCTTTCTCTACAACATTAAAAAACAACAACAACAACAACAACAACAAAAAAACACTCTGTCATTTCCTCTTTCATTATCACTTCATTTAGGGAGTTTGCACCTAAAGGCTTTTTGGTATTTGAGTCTCCAAATAAGTTTTAGATATTCCTATGATGCATTTGTTTTACCCATTGACATGACATCTATTAACTGAAACCTAATAACTTTTCATGTATGTTCCTATGGACAAATATGTGCATTGTTTGTGCTTGTGCATATTCTTGTTTGCATAGGCCTGTTGTAGGCATTATTATAGGAATTCCATACACATTTGTGCTCTCTGGCATTTGTACACATTCTTATTTGTGGATGGGTAAATTTAGCATATAACTAACCTCATATGTTCACATCTCTCCACATGGATGTACATGCCTTCATGATGTTCATTAATATTAATTCATCAAAATACACATACACTATATGTATATTTATGATATGTTATATGTGTTGAATACATTTCATATATAGATCAGTTGAGTACCTTTTTATACCCTGATTCCATTTACATGTTTCATAGTATTTGAACATAGGAATTCTAAGAGCATAGTAGGTAACTGCATATTTATAGTTAAGTGAGAGTCCAATGCTGTTGCAGTGAGCACACTGTGCTAATTCATGCTGTGGAAGTGAACACACTAAATTAGCATACCACTTCAGTTACTTGATAGGGTAGCCATCCTCAGTTCTCAAGTACAAAGGCTTGGTTCATATGCCTCTTTATGTTTTCTCATTCATCTACACTTAGACCTAGACCAGAGAGTTATATTTGGAGCTATTTGCTGGATGCACTAAAGCGGGGGATTCCTTTTGGCATGATTCTGCATGCATGTAACCTCAAATGGATTTTGTAGATGATCTTCATTGTTACCAAAACATTTTTTATTTGAGGAAAATTTTGCAAGTATTTACACTAGATAATATCCACTGTGACTATACTGGAACAAAGGTATTCTGATAGAGAAAAAAAAGAATGTAATCATAAGATCCAGGAAAGAGAGGTATTTTATTTATCTTAACTGATAAGAAGAGAATGTTCTAATGACAGGTATTTGCTGTAGAAGTTTCTAGGCATAGCTTACCCTGAAATCAATACACTTTTGAAAATGTCTGTTTATGAGGAAATACATTGCTAAGGTTTTGTCTTATTGTCTTTATAAAAAATAAAATTATGTTACTTTGTTTTCTGTGTTTTATTTGAAATTTGGGTGAATTACAATAAAATCCATGTTTATAATGTACAGAATAAAACACTAATTAATCCATGGTGGAATTGCTAAGGTTAATGGGCTTTTACTTAAGATGTGATGTGCTTTATATAATTTTATTTTCACAGATAAACAGAAGATAGATATGTCTGTTTGATTCAAATTATCTAGTTTCTATCAACTTCAACTTTACCAGGTGACCTGGTACATAATTCTTTTTTTCCAACACATCGTAAGATTTAATATCTCCTACTAGTCCATGAAATATGAATAAACAATGCAAACTCACAAATTATTTTTTCTAAAGGTTGATGCATGTACTTAGGCCAAAGGCTAGAGTGGATATTGTGGTGGTAGACTTTTAAATGAAATACTCAGAAGACTTCTTGAACTTGGCTCTCAATTCTGTGTCTTGAAATACACTATTTTAGGCCAGATTTTCTAAAGGTTACTTTGCTGCATACATATGTCTCAACCTTGAGGAGTGTACACATAACTGTCCATAGAAGTGGTAAAATATGTTTATAAGCAAATGCTTTGGAGGTAGACTGTTAGCATTACATTTTTAAATCAGTTTTTTATGTTTGTATTCTCAATTAGCTAATCTCTGTGTGTTTCAGTGCTTCCATCAGTAGATTGGGAATAATAAGATAGCATACCTCAAGATAGTAACTATTTCATTTAAATATTAAATGAGATTATATGAATAAGACACGCAGTAAACATTTAATAAATGATCATTATTTATGTTTTAAGGGTATTTACACATATAGGAATGCATTTGCAAATGCATAATAAGAAAATTATCATGCATTTGGAATTGGATATGTGTTCAGTCTGTCTGTGTGTGTGTGTGTGTGTGTGTGTGTGTGTGTGTTGGAGGGTGTCTATATGTAGTGAGCAGGAGATATGATGTGTCTTATTTCTAAAGAAATTATATTAATGTTTATTATCTAAAGTAAAAGACTGGAGTTATCTAGTTATACTTATGTTGAACTCATATTTCTTAAGAGTAAAGAGCTAAGATATGATGATAATCTTCTTAAAATCCCTGAGTAGTAGCATGAAGTGACTCTCCATCTTATATACTCAATATTGTCACACTTTTTTTTTCTTCTAAAAACATCTAATTTTGTCTCCTGTTGTGAGTCACAAATACTAATTAGGAGAACAGAATTCTGTTTACTTCTTTCCCAAGATTTTATAAGAATGTTTCATTTCCTTTACCTTCCGGCATAAATTATTTTCTAAATTTTGTTTTCTTATCTAATCTTAAGTGATAATAAATAACATCTGTGGAAAAATGACAAATTGATTTATCCTTATTTGCAATGATATAATTTTAGTAAGATGTAGTATAGGCTATAATCTAAAGTGATTTGCAACAGTTCATTCTAGAAATTGAGTAGATATAGAAATAAAAATGTTATAAGATTTAATGATATTTTTATTGAATAGAAAATTCCAAATTGTTTTTTTGCTTTCCAAGTTTTAAACATGCATTGGTCTAGTACTAATTCTACAGAGACCTTTAAAACACTAATAAAACATTAATCAAAACCAAGCTTCATTTCAGGTTTTATGGTGGAAATAATTTTACACACATTCATTACTTTTTGAAATGAGATTCTGATTCTCAATAGGGAAATAGAAGCATCAATTTTCCTTTTCAATTTTTCTTCATCCCTACTTCAAAGCCTCATGGACTTCTTTATGCTTTCCCTTTTTCCCATTTTTTCTTTATTAAAGAAAAATGTGTGAAAAGACTTCTTCCGGATATGCCCGGAAATTCTTTTTGAGAGTGTAAATGAGATGAGGTCTTTGTGGAACTGAAAGCCCCCAGAAAGTTTGAGATTTATATATCCAATATACTTTTTAAATACAAAGTTTTTACACTTTTGAACTACCCTAATATTCTGCTCAACTGTCACTCTGTGACACCTTTGTCCATGCAGTCTATTCACCACATGGTGTCCATACTGATTCAAAAAAAAAAAAAAAAGTTACATCATGACAATCCACTGTTTAAAATTATCAAATGGTTTCTAATCTCATGAGAACTATGCTTAAAATAATGAAATCCTCATCATGGCCTACCAGGCCATACTGTGCTTGACTTCTCTCTCGGCCTCATTTTCTGCCACTCTCCCAATGGTTTATTTTCCTCTAAGTACACTGGCCTCCTTGCTGTACCTTACATTTGCTGAAAAGCTCTTATTTCAGGGTCTTAGTACTTGCACACTGACTGGGATGCTGTTTCTTTAAATATTTATGCAGCTTACCCTTCTCTGTTCTCTACTGAAATGTCACTGCATAAGAAGGATTATTCTTGATTATTTAAAATGGCACCATTATCCCCACCACTCTGCCCTTACTTTGTTTAAAATTACTTTGTGGCATTACGTCATATATAATGACATGGCAACTTTTAGCAAAATAAATTCATTTTTACAGTAGATTGGTTTGCCAGATTAAGAATGCAATCACCCCAATACTTTAGGTGACTTATCCAAAGTACATGATACCAGAACTGGGATACAAATTTGGAAGACAGTGCATCCTTACTCATCTAGTGTTTAATGTATACCCTGAACCTTATCTTAGCAGGGTTAGGATAACAACAATAGAGTTCCTGGACCATGCGCTAGAATCACTAAAACAGATTTTCTCATATTGGATCAAAGGAGTCTACTTTTTATAAGAATTAAGATGAACCTACACAAACTTAGGTTTAAAAGCTCTGAAGAATGCCTGACTTACTGCTTATATAACTACTATTAACATCTATAGCTGTCCAATTCTTCTCTTATATGAAATCTACCTCGTGAGGCAAATGTTCCGTGTTCCAATGTTCCTCATTATACTACACAGATATTATGACAGATTTTTCTACCACATCCCAAATACTGCAGCTTTTCAGCCTGTAGTGAAGCAAAGATGCTTTTTTCCCCCATTTCTGACTATTTCTTATACAGCAATCAGCATGTCAGACCAGAATCTCTCACTAAATTGGCAAGGTAATGGCTTTGTTTTCCCTCTCCACTGGATGTATTAATATAATGAACATGGTAATTGGTGGCTAATAATACTTATAATTACTCTAACAATAATTATGTAAGTGACTGTCATGCAGACTGATGGTAATAGGAACTCTATAATTTTAATTTCCTTTAAAAGTAATGGCAAAAAACACAATTACTTTTGTACCAAACCTAATAGCCCCTTTTGGAAGCTATTGGTTTCATTATTTTTATGCCATTGTTCCATTTCTTTTGAATTGTAATTTTATCTCGCTGCCTATCAGGATAAGGTGCTTTCGAGTTTGGTGATAGATTTTCGATGTGACTGGAACCTTCATACATCTTTTAGTAGAGAAACAAATCTATGGCGATAGTCAGGAAAAGAGGGATAAAGGAGCTAGAAACTATTGGAGCTAGAACTTTGCCTCCACCATCATCCGATAAATGATGTGAAGTAACAAGTTGGTTATTATCAATGATTTTAAAAGAGGTTATAAAGTAATAATTTTCAACAAGTTTGCTCCTGGGTAGGTCATTAAGGAACCTGAACTTACCCATATCTCGAATATATTATAGTGTTAGCCTCAGGCCGTTACATGCTTTCAAAGATCACAGAGTAAAGTTGGCCTGATTCAGGGAAGCTGCTATTTTGCATCCCTCAACAAGCAGCAAGAATTCAAGCATTTACTTTTATTTATTTTTTCTATGTAGTCTCTAAGTCATGATAATAGCTTAAATTTTTAATAAGGAGATGGGAGCTAAGGGAATTAAATGCAAATCAGAATATTTCACTCTTTGTTCTCAACTTTTCCATTACTTAGTCTTTAAACTTCTCACCAAGGTTCGCAATGCCATACATGATCTGGCTTCTGGCTCAACAGCTGCATATCAGGTACAAAGATTCAAAAGTAAAATAACATCAATTCTGCACAATTTCAGAAAAGGGGCAGAACCATTTGCCAAGTCATTTTATGAGGCCATTACAACACTAATTCAATAACAAGATGAAAACAATACGAAAAAGCCAACTACAAACAAATGTCCCAAATTATTATACCCAAAAACCCCTAAAATATGGAAACAAATAAAATGTAACAATATATACAGACAAGAATATACCATATTCAAATGGAGTTTACCTCAGATATACAGTGACGATTGAATATAAGAAAAGCAGCCAATTTAATATTGTATAATAAAGTCTAAAAAGAAAAAAAAAGATTATATCAATTGATACATAAAAGACATTTCACAAAATACAATATCTATTTATGATAAAACTCTCAGCAACTGGGAAGACAAGGAAATGATTAGTTTATAGATAAATGTCATCTACAAAATGCTACAACTAACATCACACTTAATAATTAAGAAGTGAATTGTTTATTCTAAATTTGGGAGCAAGAGAAGAATGTCCATATTTACCACTCTAACATTATACTGGAAATCTTCACGAGTCAAATAAAACAAAACAACAACAAAGTTAAGCAGATTAAAAAGAAAAAAAAATGATAGTAACTCTATTTACAGATATTATGAGTGTCTGTGTAGGCAATTCAAACCAAATGAAAGAACAACAAAAAATCTCCCAGTAATAAGTGAAAATTATAGAAAACAATGTCAACACAGAAAAGTTAATTTTATTTTTGTATATGTAAATGGAGATAGAATGTTTAAAACAACATTTCCAATGAAACCAAAATAAATTGGGCAAAAATCTAAGTATGTACAGGATTTCTATGCTGAAAAATGTAATGTCAATGAAAGAAATTAAATAGCATTGAAGTACACAGAGAAACATACTCTGTTCAATTGCAAATCTCAATATAATATAAATATCAATTTTCTCCAAATTCATTTATAGATCCATATTTGTGTCTACCACAGTATCCATGACCAAATGAATTAGCTTCTTTCCCTGTTCAAAAGCAGCAGCTAGAAATCCTATTTCCTTTCAAAACACAGAGGGATACAAACGTAACCTGAATGCATGGCAATGTCATGCCAGAGCTCACTAGTGCTTACAAAAATGCTATAACCTGATAAAATTAGCCTTCTCTTAGACAAATGTAGATTTATTATACCCTGTAACATTCTGATAGTCAACTCAAACTTCCTCTGAATTCCAAAATGTTTTTGTTTCAACTTCCTTTCAGCTCTCCACATATCCAATATATGTGTCCTATCTTCCATATTGTCTTTATAATACACAATTCCCTTCTTGTATTTATTCCCAAGAGTAGCTTAAGAATTTTAAGAGTATGTAAGAAGATGTGATATTAGTTGCTAATCGAAATAATTCTTTTTTAAGTATATTTTTATAAATTCACCCAGTGAAGGCAAGGGCACTGTTTGGCATGTAATATTCATTAACCATATGTTGGATGAAAGAGTGAATTAATATATATTTTGTGACTACTGACACCATAGAAAGGTAAATTTATTATGCAGCAACTCTTATGGGTCAAGCATCATTGATACTATTCACATTATAATTATGTTTTATTATTTATATTTGTAGATATTATATTTCAACATTAATATCCTTAAAAATATTTGAAATGCATAGAGAGTAACTAACTTGTCCAATGTCACAATACCTGTAAATGACAGGACAGTAACTTGAATGCAGAACATCTTGTTCCAATTTTCAGTTTAGTTTTAACGCAACTCACAGTTTAACTGTGCATGTATTATTGTCCGCTGTTCTTCCAATTCATGTGTATAATAAAATTTTATATCTTAAGAAAAACTTTAAATACTTAAATTCTACTTGGAAAGTGATATGATGATTTAGCATGGAATCGTGGGGCTGGTACACATTGCTATGTTGTGATTAAGGGTTATGTTAGAATGAGGGTCTTGAATCATGATAATTCCCCAAAAAGGAGCCTGAATTTCCTGAAACTGAAGGTCTAATAAGCGGGAGATGCTATAAATGTCATTTCACAGGTGAGCCAATAAAAAAGGCAGGTAATGATTAAACTCTGCATTTTTAAAATTATGCTTAAGCTAATTTGTTGCAAATTATAGTCACTTCTTCTGAGAACTATTTTTAAGGAACTCATTCTTTTGAAAATTGCAGCTGAGAAAATGGCATAAGTGTGACATTACATTATCCATTTTTAAATTGAAGTTTTAAAGATGAATATTATTTGGGAAGAAAGTCATTAAAAGAAAATTGTTCTTCAGAGTAATTTCAGCCTGAATTTCATAGGCGTTTCAAAAGCAAATGTTATTTCTGGATTGGACAACCTAAGGCAACTAGGGTGCAGGCAAACAGAATCATAATGATTTCTATTTATAAAGTGAGTTTCATTTACTTATTAATGTATTTCCTTGACTCTACATAGTCAGGATTTCTCGTAACATACATACTTCAAATTCACAGACCAGATCGCCTAGGGAAATAAATGTGGGTAAATTACTAGGCCACAGATCAATAAAACGAAATTCTGGGGAGATACTGCCTTATACTCAGTAGCTTGGGGTGCTCAGAGAACTAAAGATTTTTGGCAACTGTCTAGGGCCCCATATTTGGTAGGTCAGCATCAACCAGGCAACTGCGTGTCATAGAAGCTCTGTGAGTGAATCTATCAGAAAGACGCTACTCTGCCCACACAAGAAAAATAAGCGAGGAGTTTATTTCTTGCCCCATCAGCAAACAGAAGGAAAAAGAGGTGCTAACTCAGCAGCTAATTTCCTAAAGTAATGATACAAAAATCGCCCCAATGATAATAATGAATAAATAATATAAAATGCTATCTGTGTCCTTGGCACAGTGCAATCATAACATCTCCGTGACGGGGTGCATTATTTTCCAAATTTTATGTATAATAGAAATAAGGGCACGGTGTACCTGACAATATTGAACATTACCTGAACCCTATTCTTCTGAAAAAGGATAGTTATGAAATCCCCCACCATTGTGTTTCAGGAAATAGCTCTCCAGATGATTTATACAACAGGTGGACACACTTTCTCATGACTCTCATAAGATTCACAAATGACTCCACTGTTTACCTGTGACAAGGCAGAACAGACTTTTCCCATTTTGCCTGATCTGACAAATACAGCCAGCTGAATCAGCTGAACACAGCAATAAATGTTTTCTCTTTAGTGACTGATTGAAATTTCTCCTGCACATCACTCTTCCTTTAACTTGTACACTCATTTCTATAAAAGCATAAGGCAAAACCACCCCCAGAAACACTCTGTTTCGGATATTGGATCCTTACCCTATTGCAATAGCCATAATAAAGTCAATTCTCTTAGGTTTTTTGTTTGTTTGTGTCTTTGACATGCTATATTAATCTGTTCTCACATTGCTATAAAGAACTACCTGACACTGGGTAATTTATAAAAATAAGAGATTTAATTGACTCACAGTTCAACCGACTTAACAGAAGTCATGACTGGAAGGCCTACAGGAAACTTACAATCATGATAGAATGTGAAGGGGAAGCAAGAAACTTCTTTGTAGGCAAGAGGAGAGAGAGTGAGTGAACAGGGACGTGCCATACACTTTTAAACCATCAGATGTGCTGAGAACTCACTATCATGAGAACAGCAAGGGGGTATTCCACGCTCATGATCCAATTACCTCCCACCAGGTCCCTCCTCCAACTCAACATGATATTTGGGCAGGGACACAAATCCAAATCGTATAACTTATCTAATGTTATTTTTTCACTTTGATATGAATTATAATTCTATCCGCAGTTCCGTAGTATATCTCATTTAAGCCTTAAGTTATTCATTCTAAAGTCACAGAAACTGGGTGATCTGGTTTGGCTGTGTCCCCACCAAAATCTCAATCTTGAATTGTAGTGCCCATAATCCCCAGGTGTTGTGGGAGGGAGCTGGTGGGAGATAATTGAATCAGCAGGGAGATTACCCTAATGGTTTTCTACTGATGGTGAGTGAGTTCTTATGAGATCTGATGGTTTTATAAGGTACTACTGCTTCAGTCAGCTCTCATTCTTCTCTCTTCTGCCACCTTGTGAAGGTTGATGTGTTTGCTTCCTTTTCCACCAGGATTGTAAGTTTCCTGATGCTTCCCTAGCCCTGCAAAACTGTGAGTCATTTAATCCTTTTTCCTTTATAAATTACCCAGTTTCAGGTATTTCTTCATAGCAGCATGAGAACAGAATAATACACTGGGTTCAAAGAAGTTCTGTACTTGTGGAAAAGTATTTCTCATTTCCAATAGCTGTATAGAATTTTTTTTTTTTTCCTGAAATATGTTTGAGGAGGTTCCCAAGCCTTATCCCATCTGTACATTGGTTCATTTCTCTAAAAACAGAGGCTATTAACTTCAAATCTAACTTATGCATCAAAAAGAACAAAACCTCTTAATCTTCAGATTTTGAATGCTTGGTCAGTTGTCACAGAAACGGCAGATTTGAGTGGTGTGAAGGATTTTTATTAGTGGTTCAATTGTTCATCAAAATCTATCATTATTACTTATAGGGTGTGGTTTAAGAATAATTACAGTCTTTACGTTTGGCCAACTGGCTTGAGTAAACTTACATGTTGTGTTTAGCAATACAAATAATGGTATCTGTTTTATTCTGCATTAATAATTCAGTGTAAAATAAGAAGTTCATCTTGGCTTGTGACCTAGGATAGACTACATCCTGCATGTCATGGAGGAGGGATAGGACCATGCTCTGTGTGATTTACACTTTAATTATTGTGAACTAGGTAAAAGAAATATCAATAAATTACAATTTAGTCTCTTTAAGAGAGCAGACACTTTTCACAAGGGTTTCTCTTTAACTGGTACAGAACCAGAACTTAGAACATCTTATAAGTAGTAGTTTTGGCACGTAATGAAATCTTAATATAACATCTTATTTCTTAGGGCCCGTAGAAATCAAGCTACAGAATCAGGTGAGCACCTTAATTATAAAACACCAGGAATGTGTAGAAGAAATCACAATTTTAATGGCAATGTCTTTACAAAGTGTATTATTACACAACACAGAATACCAATACATTCTTACTATATTTTAATACCATGATATATATTTAAGATACTAATTATTAATTCAATTAAAAAATATTTTTTCTAATGTTAAATGTAGGCTTCACCAAGGATCACTGGTGCAAGACCATTTTTAAATTAAACAGGCAGTTGATTCCTATCTCATAAAGATGCATATGTATCAGATGTATAAAGTGGTTATAATATTACAAAATGATAGGTTCTTATTGTTACTTGCCCTTATAAATTATTTATTTAAAATTTTTAAATTCCAGGTTAACCTAATTCATTTTCTTCCATTAACTTATTTCAAATAGCAATATATAATACAGCCAAAATGAGCTTATTATTCAGCATACTGAAGCATAACAGAAATACTTTAAAATGTTAATTAATGTATTCACATACCTTCCATTGGTTCATTCAACGTCTACCTAACACTTGATAAATGCAAGTCATACAAGACACTTATAACTGGGTATACACTAATGGAAATAATAGTCACAATCTTTTGATGTCAATGGTTTCATGGAGTTTACAATCTTTGGTGAATGTTAAGAAATAGGGAGGAACACACAGCAAGTACATAAGTGAAAAATAGCAGCTGAAAGAGTGGTAAGCAATATGTGGAAACTGAAGTTGGAAATGCAGATAAGAAGTATGGGGGTGGAATTTGATACGGTAGAATGAGTGAGTTGGAGAGCCGTAAAGATAAGAGTCCAAGACTATGATGAGTGTAATAATGCATGGCCACATAGGCTGTTTATTATGACTTTTGGTCTTTTATTCTGAGTGAAATAGAAAACTGTAGATGTTTTCGAGCAAAGGGTTGCATGATATAACTACATTTAAAAGCATTACTTTGATTGCCTTCTCATTCTGTTATTTTCTTTACTGTGCAGAAGTTTTAAAGTTGGATCTGGTCCTACTTGTCTATTTGGTTTTTTGAGAAGGCTATTGTAATAATCTAAGTGGTAGATTATAGTGAAACTTAATCCAGGCAGTAGTAAAAACTGTCAACACCTTTCATTCTTTATTTAAAAAATGTGTATATATATAAAATTATAAATATATATGTTATAAATGTATAAACATATAAGTTCTTTATATAAAATCAATAATAAAACTTTTTGAGAAATGTACTCTTTCATGCTGAATATTTTTAAACAATAGAAGTCATCCAGAAATATCCAACTATATTAAGATATGTGATGAAGCTGAATAAAATATAAAAGAGGGAAATATGAATTACTATGAGTTAATGAATACAGTGCCCATATACATACATATGTACACACACACACACACACACACATATATATATATATTTTCTTTTTTTGGAAACAGGGTCTCACTCTTGTCATCCATGATGGAGTGCAATAGTGTGATCATAGCTCACTGTAACCTCAAATTCCAGAGATCCTCCTACCTCAGTCTCCAAAGTAGCTAGGACTACAGGCGTATGCCACCACGCTTAGCTAATATTCTAATACGTTATATTTGTTGCTGAGATGGGGTTTCCCTGTGTTTACCATTCTGGTCTTGAACTCCTGGCCTCAAGAGATCCTCCTTCCTCAGTCTCCCAAAGTACTGAGATTACAAGTATGAGCCACCATGCCTGGCCAGTGCCCATATTGTTTAGAGGCCAATTTGCAAAATAATTTTAAAAGATTGAAAAAATAGATTTGTGAATATAATTTTGTTACATTTGCTTAAAATATGAAATACATCTTTATAATCATAGTTGTTGATCTTAAAATTAACTCTGATCACAATAATGTACTTTGTAATGAAAGTACATAGAAAGTTATGGCTATGGACTGAATGTTTATGTCTCTCCAAAATTCATATGTTGAAATCTAATCCTCAACTTCATTGTGTTTAGAGGTAGGGCCTTTGAAAGGCAGTTTCTCTCCCTGTCTTTATATAGAGAATATGTGTGTGTGTTTGTGTGTGTGTGTGTGTGTGTGTATAACATATAGCAAATGTATAATACTTATTTCTTTATGATACACATACAAATATGTATTCTGTACTAGAAAATGGAAACATTTGCCAAGAGCAGAGGACAACATACTCTTTCTATGACAACAAATACAACCAAAAACATTTACCAACCAATTTGTTAATAGATTTAAATGAATGCAGAGGCATATTTCTCAGCAATACCACTGAAAACACATCCTACTTCCCTTACCTCTTGCACAGATCCACTCTAATTCTGTTCCACTACTCTAGTGCATTTTTAAAAATGTCACCTCCACAAGACGTTCAAAAGAAGGGAGAAGAGTAATTTTGGTGGGATCTTTCTTTAAAGAACTAAAATTAGTTTGTATGCATGTGTGTGATATGTTTGTTTTTTTCCCTTTGAAGTATGTTAGTAGAGAACAAATATGAGCACCTACATTTAATCCTGGCTCTCAGAGTAGACACTTAGAACTTGTTACAGTTTTTCTTGGCACTATCCATTTTTATGTGAATAAGAAAACACTTTTTCCTACTGTTTTTCATAGTATGAACTTGTTATAATTAAATGGATGAGTTAGGGAATTCAATTTGCAATATCTCTGCCAATATTAATTAAAGTACAATCTGAGTGATAAATTAAAGCTTTCAGAGATACATAATATATATCAGGAAAAAAAACAATTAAACTCTTTGTGTAGCTTTATGCTTTCTTTGCTTTGAGAGTGAGTGATAAAATATTAAGAATGTTTAAACATATGCCAACAGAACCGTAATTGTGATAGGAAAGTAACAGTAATTATTCTTATACAAAAGCTGGATGCAACCAAAATCTGTATAATGCAAGGTGTGGTTAGGTTTTATAATGTTCATTAAAAACATTTTTATTATGAAGTACTTGAATCACTGTGAGATCCATAATGTCTCTATAGCAGGGATGTTCTCAGGGACATGGATCTATTTAGGAGAATTATTTTGTCTATCTTTTACAGAATAAATTTACTACATTTGATTAAGTCATAGTTTTAATTAGGATAAACTGGCAAGAAACCTGATGGAGATGGAAAAGTAAAAGCCTCCTGAGGTCATGCTTTGCTGCAGCCTGTGACATGTGGAAAAAATAATATAATTATTGTAATACTCCAAAGCTTTACAGGTTTCAAAAAATCACATGACTTCAGCTGCTAAAGTGATAGAATACATGTGTAAATTTGTGAGGGTTAAATTCAACAGGAAATAGTGAATACTTCAGGTAACAGAATGTTATGCACTCTAAGGAGTAAAAGTTAGTGGTTAAGAGAAACTTTTATTAACAAATGAGCACTCAATAAAAACTATGTTAAATATTATATATTTTTTTTTACAAAATATTGTGAGAAAAAAAAGTAAAATATGTTTATTAGATTTGCCAGGTAGAATTTAGTCTATCATGCATTCTTTCTAATCTGCAATCTCTAAATAAACTGTTTCAACACATAGTGTTTGTGTGTGCCAGCAAGAGTGGGCCTGTGTGCGTGTGTATTTGTATGTATGTAGTTTGAAACCCGATGATTGTGTGATAAATTTTATACCTTCATACAGAGGTATATTTTAAAAATGTATTTGTGCTTTAGTTCTGATATTTGTTTTAAAAATATTTGAAATTTTCCAGGTTCGTACTCATTTTTCTTTAGTGATTGATGAATATGCCATTGACAAGTTTACCTGTTATGAACTTTATATCAAGCTTGTCCAACACACGGCCCAGGACTGCTTTGAATGCAGTCCAACACAAATTTGTAAACTTTCTTAAAACGTTATGAGATTTTTGAGATTTTTTTTTTTTCTTTTTAGCTCATCAGCTATCATTAGCGTTAGTGTATTTTATGTGTGGCCGAAGACAATTCTTCAATATCGCACAGGGAAGACAAGAGATTGAATACTCCTGCTTTAGATGGCTTCTAATTTCCTTTTTCTTTTTCTAAAATTGAAATGCTAATACACCTTATGATACACATGTCTTGCCTACTCATTTGTTTTGTACAGATTTCTAGAAATGAGATTTCAAATCATAGCATACACATTTTCAAATTTTTGAAAGATTTTACTGAATTATCTACTAATATGTTTGCACTAATTTATATTCCCAATATATTTTTATGTATTTTCTGTCCTGTTATCCCAAAATGATGTGAATCAGTAAAACTACTGATAATTTAATGGAAAATATTAGATTGTTTGAGTTTATATATATAAATTATTCATGATAGTTAAAATTTTTTAATAATTTTATTGGACTTCTTGCTTGTATACTACTTACATGAATAATATAATTTAGTTATTTTTTTCATTTTTTGCCATGAAGAGTTTGAAAATGTATTCCTTCTTTGATTTAAAGACTTGCTTGGTGAACATTGAACATATAATTTGCCATTTAGTTTGATTCTTGTAATCTTTAAACATGCTCATCCATGTAAAGTGTAGAAACAACTTACTTAAAGTAATAATAAAACTTAAGAAAACTAATCATAAGAATTAGTATACTCAACTACATTTCACACATAGTTTTAATTGGAATGTTCTGATATATGTAAAACATAGGTGGGGTGTGGTGACTCATGTCTGTAATCTCAGCTCTTTGGGAGGCCCAAGAAGGAGGACTGCTTAAGGCCAGGAGTTCTAGACCAGTCTGGGCAACATGGTGAGACATCATCTCTGAAAAAAAAATAAAAAAGTTGTCATGCATAGTGGAGCTTGCCTGTAGTCCTAGCTACTGGAGACGCTGAAGCAGAAGGATCACTTGAACCCAGGTGCTACAGTGAGCTATGTACTCCAGCCTAAGCAACAGAGTGAGAACCTATCTCTAAAATAATAAATTAATTTTTAAAATAAAAATAAGCAGGCACATCAGCTCAACCTGTAATGCCAGCACTTTTGGAGGTCAAGGCAGGACGATCTCTTGAGCCTGGGAGTTCAATACCAGCCTTGGCAACGTGGCAAAACTCCATCTCAAAAAATAAGTAAAATAAAATAAATAGTAAAATGTAAACTATTCCCATTCTGTAATAAGGATATAACTGACATATTTCTATATAGAGCTTTCAAATTTTATCAACTGTATTCATAGAGGTTTTATAATTTTGTTCTTTTGAATTCAGGCATTCTCCTTTTATGTTTTGGATATAGTTATTTGAGATATTTACTGTGCATTAATGACTTCATGGTTTTGCAATTGTTTTTCTTGACTAGTTAGGGCAAGCATACATTCTATAACTCATTATCTCATTTCCAATTGTTACATAATTTTTTTTATTTTATTTTTTGTTGCATTATTTAAAAACTTTAAAATGCTCGTGAGAAGGGTTGATATAAAAGTCATTTTTCTGTTATTTTTCTTTGTTGGTACTTTACTAGATAGACTTTTAATGTGCTTACTCTCTTTTCTAGTTAACATTTTGTTTTAGAAGTTATAATCTATTATATTTTATTAAAAGTATAAATGATACCTTGTTTTCAATATTATAATTCATATAAGATTGATATTAAATATCTGTATAAAAATTAATCTGCTATTAATAGATAGCAGATAATATTTATGGTTGAATTATAAGTCATTTTACTCTCACAATTTAATAGGAAAAGTATTACTGTGTTTCTTATTGTTCAGTTATGTGTGTTTGCATTTCTGAAGTAATTTCTAATGTCAAATTTTGTGTTTTTAACAGATTTAACTGAGATATAATTCATATACCATACAATTCACTCATTTAAACTGTGTAATTCAATGGTTTTTGGTATATTCACAGATAAATGTAGCAGTAACATCATCAATTCTAAAACACTTAATCACCTTAAAAAACAAATAACTTTATTTCCTTTAACTATTATCATTTTCCCTTTGCCCCCATCTTGTACTTCAGCTTCAAGAAAACACCTATTTCCTGTCTCCTTAGATTTTCCTATAGAGGATATTTTATATAAAGGTAATCATACAGTATGTAGTCTTTTGTGATTGGTTTTCTTTGACTTAACCATGTTTTCAAGGATCATCCATGTTGTAGAATGTATTCATTCTTCATTTCCTTTTCATGGCCAAATAATATTCTATTTTATGGTTATACTACGTTATATTTATCCATTAATCAGCTGATGGACATGTCATTTATTTCTATCTTTGGCTCTTATGTATCATGCAACTTTAACATTTATATACAAGTGATAGTACACGAATGTATTCTTTTCCCTTGGGTATGTATATATGAGTAGAATTGCTGGGTCATATAATAGCTCTATCATATTTGAGTACCTCAGAGACTCTTCTCCAAACTGTCTAGCATTTTGAATTCCCACCAGCAGTGATCAAGGGCTCTAATGTCCCCATATCATTATCAATCTGTTTAGTTTTGTTTTATTATCACTCATTCTAGTGAGTGTGAAGTGGTATCTCATTGAGGTGTGAGTTGTATTTCCATCCATACTAATGATGTTAAGCTCCTTTTCTCATGTGTGTCTGAGTGCTGTTGCTGTTTTTCATTTCATATCTTCTTTGAGAAATGTATGTTTAGATTCTTGGTCTATTGTTTAAAAATTGGGTTGTCTTTTTAGTATTCAGTTTTCAGTATTCTTTATATATTCTGAACAAAAGTCCTCTATCATACATTTTACAGTATTTCCACCCATCCCGTAGGTTATCTTTTCATTTTCTTGATATTGCCTTCGAGCATAAATTTTAATTTTAATTTCGATATTTATATAGACACTAAAGCTTTCTCATGAGAATTATTTGTATAATACATATAATAATACATATATTTTTTCTTCTTACTCTTAACTTACCCTCGAATTTATATTCAAGTGCCTCTCTCTTAGACAACATATAGTTGTGTTACATTTTTATTCAGTTTGTTGTTACAGGTTGCTAATGCATCCTTTCCAAAATTCAGGTATTGCCAATATGGTAGT